>NW_005843124.1:136515-156814 GCF_000455745.1 Alligator sinensis | reverse complement strand
ATGCCTGTTTTGGTTTTATAGAAAATAGTATTTTATTAAACCACAGATGACTGGCCACCTACTAAAGAAACGCCCAGCAGGATGGGTGAACTGATAGGGACCACAAGCACCATCCTTGGCTCTTCATATAATTATTGACAGACCTCCTAGGGAGATCATCACTGAGCTAGAGCATGGTATTAGAGCAGGGGTGGGCAAAATACGGCTCACTGGCTGGATCTGACCTGCCACAGGATTGTGTCCAGACTGTGGCAGGTCCCTTGGTTCTTCCTGGTCAATGCATGGGGGCAGCCTGGGCCATGGCACATGTAGCTGGTCCTGCTGCCTCTGGGTACGTTGTGGGGTAGGGGTGGCATGGTGGCCAGAATCCACTTCCCGGCAGCCCCTGTAGCAGAGGCTGCTTCCGGCTGCCACCTCTAGTGTCTCTGTTGCTGCCAGACTTGGCCTTACTACTTGGGCACCCTGGCTTGTCTGACCTGCACCCACTGCCGGGGCTGCTGGATGGAGTGGGCAGGTAGGTTATCCATGGATACCAGCTAGGAACCCTGCAAGCAGGGTGCATTCAGCTGGGTGGATGGGATGGGGCCACAGGTGGCTGGGGAGTGGCATATGGGGAGCAGCGGAGGGGGCTGGGGTTGCGGTCAGGATCATGGGGTAGTGACAACACAGGGTTGGGGCCCGGTCCAGAACTGTGATCTGCTCTCTACATGACCCTGTCATGCAGGGAGTGAATTGCAGCTCTGCTCTGGACCCCTGCCCCATGCTGTCACCGCCTTGCAATCCTAACCCCTGTTCCACTCCTGGATGCTGCTCCCTGCCCTGCCTGCAGCTCCATTCCATCTACCTGGCCAAGTGTGCCCTGCCTAGTGCCTACAGGGGTCCTGGCTAGTCTCCATAGAGACCCTGCCCCCAGTGGTGCAGGGCAAACAAGCCTGGACTAGATGGGATTGATTGCCCCCCTGCTGCTGCACCAGGCTGGGTCAGTACCGCTCCCCACCCCCGGCAACAAGTCACCAAAATTCCTTACATGTCCCTCTGGCCAAAATAATTGCTCATCCCTGCATAAGGGTTGCATGGAAATAAACAGTCTAGACTCTTTTCTGTTGGTTGAATCTAAAGGCAGTTCAGCTACATTTGTATCATGCAGACTTGGGGGTTGATGCCCAAATCTTTTGCACCATGTGTAGCACTGAACTGTATCAGGTATTAGCAGAAGCAGATCCAGGACTGGGGTGAGGGGTACAGTCACACCTTCCTTTGGCTGTGCCAAGCATGTGCAGTCAGTCCTGAGCTCACCATATGGTCAGCATAGGCCTCTGCTGGATCTCTTCCTGAGCAGGCAGCTCTCTGAGCTCTGGCACGATCTCTGAATATAGCTGCTGTTTCTGAGCCTGAGTCCAGGGGGTGAGTGCTGCAACTGCTCATCCCCCTTCTTCTCCTGCTCCTGAATTCAGCTGAAGGGGGAAAGGAGAAGACTCTAGCTCTTGCTCCAGCCAGAGCTTGTTGCGATCTGCTGGTGAACTCCGAGAGCTCCCTGCACATAATCAGGGAGCCTGTGCTTCCCAGGCAGTGAGTCTGAGCTCACTGCTCTATGTAGCAGAACCAAAGAAGTACATTGCTGCACTACCACCTTCCCTCTCTCCTCTCCCCTGCCCTGCCACATCTGCCCTTAGATGCTAGGAGGTTAGCATCTAAGATAGATATGGGATTAGAAGTTTAGAAGATATGGGAATGAGAGTGGGGTGAAATAATGAATATGTGTAATAGAGAATGAGGGAGCAGATCTAAAGTGGCAAGATAAGGCAAGAATATAAAGAAGTGATGAGTGCATAGCAAACAGAACATGAAAGGAGGAAGTTGTGGAGATGGAGGGAAGAAAACAAAGAGTGGAATGGCAGCATAGGCACTGCATATCATCTTGAAAATCTGATCATCCTGTAAATTGAGTGTTTTTCTTGCTTTACATAAGCACTGGATGGTAATATCAGCTTTCTATTTACATGCTTCTTCCACAACCATCTTCATGCTCTGGTAGATGTCATCCCTCAGGTACTCTCTGAGCTGCTGAGTCACTCCCTATCCCTGCCTTTTTTGTCCTTCCTAAAGACCCACATCTACAAGGATTCTGTAAGAAGCTAGTCAGATAATAACAACTGATGGCCACTTGAGAGAAGATGATTGAGTCACAGTTCTGGGCTTTGCTCCATTGTCTTGTTGCATGAGTCTGTTGGAGTCAGTCTGGCTCATGGCTCTCACTGTACTACTTGGTCCTTTTATTTGTTGCCTAGTATCACAGTTAAAGGGCAAGTTATGCGTTAGGCCCCTTTGGAAGACCCCCTCAAGTGCGCCCTTCAGGTCATGAGTTTTGCTTCCTTCATCTCTTTCAAGGGTGCCCACCCCTGCATTCTATAGCAAAGAATGCTATAGTTCAACCATTTGGAATAGATCTCTAGCCATGTCTCACCTGCCCCACCCTAGATCTTCTGATCATATTAACCTGACCATCTTAACTGTATTAGGCACCAGCAAGAAATTTTCCACCAGGAGCTGGTAAGGAGTGACTGATTTTAAATTGACTCAATACGTATTCAAAACCAACACAATTTGTTCACTCAGGCTAGGGACAGACATTCAAAAAGCCTGAGCCTGAATTGATTCAGTCTTTGCAGGTTAGTTTAATATCTGGGATATCCATTCCCTTTTCAGAGAGCAACCTTTTGGTTTAGCTCCTGTACTGAGAGTTGACTTGAATATGGAGGGGACCTGGGACAGAAGTTCAATAAACCTATTTAACCTTAATCAGTTAAGTCTGATACTACATCCATCCAGTTTATCTTAAACTGGTTTCAGTCATTTTGAAAGTGGTTTAAGTGCATAGAACTTCTGTTGTATTACAAATTTGAACTGGTTTCTGGTCAGCAGGGATCCTGGTTTTCTTGGTTCCCCAATTTTTGGTTTTAAAAAATCCCCAATTTTCAGTTTAAAAAAAAGTAACCCCAAATCCACATTTTCCCGTGATTAAAATAGAAAACCATTATATACATAGATATATATCTATGTAGATAGTGGTGTTTCATTATATATCTATGTATATAGTGGTGTTTCACTATCAGAGATATATCTCTATATATAGTGGTGTTTCATTTTATTCACAGGAAAATGTGGATTTTGGGTTACTTTTGTTTAAAACCAAAAATTGGGGATTTTTAAAAATCAGAGACAACCAGGATCCCTGCTGATCACTTACACTAGTTTATGTGTAATTTCTTGCCCTAGCCCTGCACTGAAGTAGGCAGATCTTCTGAAACAAAAACAGCTATTGGTCAACAGTAGGGCTGTGTGAAATGGCACCGTTCCAACTTGCGTTTCGACAGAACAACGTTTCGTTTTGAATTTTGTTTTGATCCGAAACCGCTGTTCCGTTCCATCGAAACAGTTTGGCTGTTTCAACATTTCGCCCATAGGCTATAATGGGGTAGCTTGAAGCAGTCTATAACTTTGTCATTTCTGGCCTGATTTGGATGAAATGTGCAGGAATGGTAGCTTCTTCTGAGGGCATAAAGCCTGCCAAGTTTCAAGGAGATATGTGTAGGGGTTTCAGGGAAACTGCCCCTCAAACTCTTGAAAGGAAAAAATTCATGTTACGTGTATGTGTTAAGCTACAGCAGGGTCAAAACTGCAGGCATGCTAGCCCTTGCTGAGGCCACAAAACCTGCCAGCTTTCAAGGAGATACGTGCAGGGTCTTTTGGGAAACTGTACCTCAAGTTGCTTACAAGCAAAACTTGTGCCATGGGTGACACTGTGTTTGCTAAGGTGCAACAGGGTGAAAACTGCAAGCATGCTAGCCCCTACTGAGGCCACGAAACCTGCCAGCTGTCAAGGAGATAGGTAGAGGGGCTTCTGGGTCCTGGGGCCCTGCACCTCTGGCTGCTGGTAGGCAAAACTCTTGAAATGGGTGCTTGTGGGAGTGTGTCTGTCTTGGGGCACAGAGGGGTGAAAACTGCAGGCCTGCTAGGCCGTGCTGCGGCCACAAAGCTTGCAAGCTGTCAAGGAGATAGGAGCAGGGGGAGCCTGGGTTCTGGGGCCCTGCACCTCTAGGTGCTGACAGGCAAAACTTGTGACATGGGTGGGTGACACTGTGGGTGTGTTAAGGTGCACCCTCAATCAACTGACACCAAGGCAGAAAGCAGGGCAGTTCAAACAATGCTGCCTTTTATGTAGTTTTTCCATCCCTCCCCCAGAGCACTGGGATTGGAAGAGACCTCAGGAAAGGATGGCAGTCACTGGCCAGCTACACAGTTAATAATGAGAGCGCTCCTTCCCCTCCTCTCCCCTCCCTCTCCTTACTTTAGTTTCTGTTTCCCTGCAGGCAAGTCCAGATTGAGTTTCAAAACATTTTGAAAATTTCAAAACATTTCAACTTCCCTCATTTTGTTTTGAGGCTGTTTTGAAGCTCTCTGTTTTGTTTCAATTTTGCTGTTTTGAGCTCGAAACAGCGTTGAAACAAAACCGCCGGCAAAATTTCGCACAGCCCTAGTCAACAGCAATATGGCCGGCAGAGTCCTTGTGTCCCAAAACTCAAAATGCCCTGGTAAAACAGCTCTGGCTTTTCTCTCTCAAGTTTTCCAGGTTCCTTCTCCTGGCTTTCTGTTTCTCCTCTCCCAACTCTGTCTCTCAGAGTCTCTGACTTTCAAAATGGTCTCTTTGCACTGCAGCTTTGAAATCCATCCTTGGCACTAGAAACAGCATTGAGTGTTCAGGTTCTGAAACCTGAATCCGGTGCTGCTATGCAAATCAGTCCATTGTTCTCTTGACAACCCAATTCCCACTAACAGCATTCTGGCAGGTTCCCACAGGCCTCCCTCCAAACACAATTACCTCCTTCTTTCCCCATATACAAGATAGTTGGGAGAAACTAAAGCATGAAAACATTATTATAACAGGGAATCAGAACTCGTGGCAGAGGTGATCTTTTATTAGACCAGCTAGATATTTACAAATAAAGATTTTTTTTTAGTGTAAGCTTTCAGGCACACTCACCGTTCCTCAGGCATAGGAGAATGCAAAGATTATAATATTTCTCCTAGGTGGAAATGAAAATTAATATAATAAAAGCTGAAGGTGTTGTAAGATCTCCTGGTTGGCATAGTTCATTTTGTGCAAATCAGGCTCAGATGAAGTTAGACCAGTCTGTTTACCTCCATGTTGGCTGGTGTCAAGCAGGATGTTGAATTATGTTTCTTTCTGGTTATGATATTTCATATTTCAGAGGAGGATGATGTGATGGATGCTCTCCTGGGCAGGAAATTCTCTTGTGTTGAGGCACTTTGAGCTCTGTGAACATGCTGATTGAGCTGGAACAATAGGCAAGAGCCAGGGCATCGGCTTTCCGGTTCCAAAGTGGTGAATTTGCTTCCTGCTTGTAAAATTATGAAGTTTTCATTTAAAAAAATGGCTAAAATTTGATATCTTCCATATTTTACATTTTACAATCTTTGCATGCTCCTATGCCCGAGGAAGGGTGTGTGCCCCCCAAGGCTTGCAAATATTTTTTTTTTTTTGCAATATCTAGTTGGTATAATAAAAGATATTACCTCTGCCACGAGTTCTGATTCCATGTTATAATAATGTCTTCATGCTTTAGTTTCCTGCCACGAGTTCTGATTCCTTTTGCCAGTAGACCAATATGGCTACAACCTGTATCCCTTATTATAACATGGACACATTGAAACCAGAAGCGTTACAACAAACCAGTCTGGCACAAGGTCTCTGGGACCTCTAGGTCCTACTACAATACAAACAAAAGCAGTAAGAACTGAGCCTGAATCAAAATCTTGTATCTAGATACTCCTTGAGAAACTTCCGATTCAAATTTTCCATCCTGACTCTGTCTCTGCTGAGACCTATGTTTGTGCAGTTGGTATATTTGCCTGCAGTGCTCTAAGTAGGGTTAATACACATCTCTGATTCCCCTTACTTCCTTTGAGAGCTGTCCACATGTCTTAAACCTCCTTCCTTCATTAAGTGGCTTGTCATTTCCAGCACCTCTTTTTTTCTGTCACAGTTGCAAATGTATTCACAGCTTCAATGAGAAAGATCTGGGTTTGTGCAGAAGCCATTGATGACCAGTATTCAGTGGGTGAGTAGGTTAACTAGTGGTACCTTTTTAGTTATGTGTGGCTGCAAACAGGTGCTAAAAGCTTCTAATTTTGAAAGAAATCACCCATCCTTCCCTCTTTTTCCTATGTTATGCAATGAAACTCTCATGAGACACCTCCTTTATAATGTGTTCTCTCCCTGAAAGCAACTGTTATATTGGCAGCCAACTGTCTTAACCTTTCCTTTGCTGACACAGTGCATTTGCACATTTCTTTTTCTGGTAGCAGGTGTTTATAGCATACCCATTCAGAGCTGCACTGAGAGCAATTGCATTGACAGCTACACTACTGCCTTCCTTGGTACTTCTGCAAAGAGCTGAGAGTTCTGCTTTGTTCCTCTGAACTCTCCAGCTTCCCCATTTCACTCCTCCTCTTAAACATGCATTTGCTCAGGAGGAGAAAGACCAGAGATTTCTTTCTGAGCCTCTTGATGTTGCTGCTTAATCAGCCAGAGAGGCTGTTTGTTCAGTGATGTGCGTCACTATCTCCCTTGAGACCACTTCTGTGGCATTTCCAGACCCTGCTGGTTTGAGGAGTGTAAGATCAGGATGGGAGCTGAACCATATGTAGCATGTTACTACCAAAGTGGAAGGCTGGCCACCTAGTTTTGCTTCTAAAGAAGCAAATATAAGTGAGTGGAAATGCAGATTTCCATGGAAGACTTACATAAAGGTTATAGCTTGGCCATCCCTTTTCACAGGTATGACTTGTATCTCTAATTTCACACCTGTAAACCAAACCTCAGAGCACTGGTGCTTCTAAAGAGATGTCTGCATTACTCATTAGGGTCAGGCTCAAGGCTTGCTCTCAGCTAGCCTGACCCACATGAAGCTTCTGCCCTGGGCGTATGGCCGGTACTTCCGGTGCAATCACCATAAAGAGAGACTTATTGGGCAGACCAAGTCTTTTAAAGGGCTGTAACTGAGTAATTTCCTGTACTGTATTATATTTAGAAAGCAGTTGAATGGGTGAATTTGGGAGGAATCACCTAAATCCACAAAGAGGAAGCTGCCTTATTGAAAATGTGGTTCTTGATGTTTAGACTGTGATTGAAGTTTGTAACTTGTAGGAGCTTGATCTAAAATAAATAGTATACCTCACAGCTTCCAACTTATAACATCCCTTTTACACATCAGCCCTGCTTATGAAAGCTGAGAGCCTTTTAAACTGAGTATCTTTCAGACTGAGATCTCCTGAACAGTGTACGCTGTATTAATGAATAACCCTAGTGCTGTGCTGTGATACATTCCCCACGGAGCGCTGTCACTGAAGAAAGATGCATTCATTATTTTCCAAAGAAAAGATGCAATCTCACTTCATACACTAAATTAGTTTAATTAAATGGCAGGAAAGCAAAAAAAATCTCTACAATAATGTTCATTTCTCTGTGTGTCTGATTGTGCAGCAAGTGAACTATTTCTACAGTTCTAATCTGGCCTGGATGAATGAGGTGTCATCTAAACTGCATTTTTCTGCTGATGTGAATCCGTTAGGACAGCATGGATCCAAGGACTAGGTTTTAATTACAAAAACAAGATTTATGAATTTTTAAGTCACTATTATATTAGCCAATAGTATCACTGTGAAAAAAATGAGTTGAGGAGGAGAGAAAGGAGTGGGATCATTGACTTGTACTTCATGTCAAAATTACACTGAGGGGTGAAGAAAGAGGATGATGATGGGGAGGGGATGTTTTGCTAATTTACTTTTAATAACAACATTAGGTGGGGGGAGGTAGAGAAGAATTCATTTGTTTTCTGGTTTCTGAACCTTTACATTGTATTTGATTTGCAGTTTCAAGTTTTTCTTTGCAACCAGGATGCCTTTTCTTTTTAACTGAAAAGTGAGATTCTCACCTTGTCAAAATACTTCCTGGAGCTGGGAGTCTATGAAACACATCAACTATCATGAGACTTTCTATATAGTCATGAACTAACAATGCTGTGATTTAGCTTCTTTGGTACTTTCTATTGTCTCCTTTTTCCTTCAAAAACTTTCTTTCCTTGCTTTATCACAAGTCCTTTCCTCCATTTTCTCATCCTCGGATTTTTTCTTTCTGTTCCTTCCCCTTAGGTAACTCTACTTGTTACTCCTCAGAAAGGTTCCTTTCCTGTTCTGCCTTCAAAAATCCAATTTCCCAGCCTTGCTCTATTCATTTACAGCTCCGTCACTACCTCTACTTATTTTCCTATGCTTCTATCCTTAATCTTTTTCCTGCCCTTTCCGTCCACAGTGCCCCTTTCCTTGCCTGCCTCGCCTCCACAGTTCCATTATTTGTCCAAAGCTTCTGTCCTTTATTCCCTCATTGCCCAATCTACCACTTGTGTTCCCTGCTCTTTTCTGTCTTCCTATGAGAAGAATAGTGTGGACATTACATTCTCTTGATAAATTGTATTATTGAATCTCATGAACTGACAATCAGCGACAGCAGAGTTGAGCTCTAGTAAATGTCACATTATTGAATGCTATTGGCCCTGGTGATCAGCACTCTTACTTGTTGATTATGCATGACATGTGGCATGTAAACAGTTACGATATAATAGAATGGGACAAACTCTCCCTGAAGCCTGGAAATGAGTGGCAGTGGTGCTGTCCTAAGCTCTCTGTGCTTTCTGTAAGTTTAAATAACTGTCATTATCTGAACAGAGATATACATTATTGGTTAACCTGCTGTTCTTCTTTCCCCTGTCACCTTTTCATTTTCCTGTATGCCTAGACTGGACTCTTGCTGTGGTGACTCCTTTCTTGCTAACCATGTTTCTTGTTGGTGATATGTGACAGTGCTGAAATGATGGAAATTCAGACCCAGCCCAAGCTGCAGCTGTGTGACCCTACTTGACATAATGGTGCATTGTATGGGCAAGTTTGAGGTTTTTCTCTTGATAGCTCTCTTAAGTCAGGACCACAGGTCAGCTTGCAAGGTTTTTCTTGATTTGCTGTCTTCTGGAAAGCCTACTTTAGAGGGGAGGTTTCCTATAGCAGAACTAAACTTTCTTAGTTACTCAGGATAAAAAAAAAAGAGAGAGAGAGAGAGACTTTGCTGGGAGAGTTTAGTCAATTAGAAGTAGTACCAGGGAGTGACCGTATGTGGTTGAGACCCCTAGGTAGGTGCTAAATGTAAATAATAACCCTGACAATAATAAGGGGTATCTCAAATAGAAGCACCCTCTCTTGGGATTACAAACTGCTGTACTATTCTACATAACATTGCTAAAACACATGGATTTCAAAAGAGCAGTAAAAGAGGGTGCAGTGATGTTTTTGGATAGCAGTATACAGAGCTCCAGGGGTTGACTGAATATTTAGCAAGTGCAAAAAAGTGCAAAAAAGAATCTGTGCATGTTTTACAAATGTTATGGTGCTACTTCAGTCATTTTGTCTTAAAGAAAATAAAATGCATATGAATGGGAGGAGGAAGGGAATTCAACATGTTTTGGGGAAAGAGATAAACACCTTTTATAGCAACACCCACTTGCCGTTGCTATGGGGCATGATGCAGAATAACAGGACAGATCAATTCCTGGGCAGACCAGATGGTTTCAGCACCTCAGACAGGTGAAGCTCCCCTGACTTATTCAGTGCCAATGACACTGAAAGCGTTACCTTTTTACTTCACATCCTCCCCTTTAAGTGTGCTGCTGGTCTGAGGGAGGGAGAAGGTAAGTGGTAGCAAGAGGAGCTGGGTTTGCCAGTGGAGATGCAGCACTAGGGAGCTGAAAGTTTGGAAGCTGTCAGAATGGATGTGTGAAGGTTGCTGCTTTCCTATGATGTGTTCTGCCTTCACATTCACACTTCCTATTTCCATTACTGACATATTCTGTGAGTGGTAGCATCAGGGCAAGAACTACAGGCCTTGCAAGAAACCTAGTTGTACAGATTGGCTACCAACATGATTGCATACTAATGGACAAGAACAAACTTCCTGTTCTCTAACCTCCAGGAAATGCACCACCTAAAATGCTTTTCATCTCCTGACAGATGAGCCCTTTTAGTGACCCAGACTGCCATACCCCATGCACCCAACAAGTGGTAAGAAAAATGCTTTCTATTGTCAAGGCAGGGAGATGATTTGATGTCTTTATACATAGTAGAGATGTTGGAGTTTAGATTTAAAATAGTTTGATGTTGCAGTTTAGGAAGACAGTATTTTCTCTCTCTTGGTTGAGGACGGGAACACTGAAATAGCATGAGTGACCATACTCCTTGCTGCAAATGGCTTACTAGTAATTCTCTCAGAAAAGCCTATTGCCTCCTTAACTTGAGTGTGGAGTCTCCTATACTATACAAGTCTGAGTTCATAAGATGCCCTTTACAAACATTGGAATGGTCTTTTCTCTGCCTCTTTGTGTACAACATTGATTAAGCTGAATTCTTCTGTCTCTGGGATTTCAGATATGTGTGTATCTTGCACTTATAGGTGAAGTATGAGCCTGAGATACTCCCTTTCTGCAAGTGTGCTGTGCTCCTAAGAGGTGGTTTGCTCTTCCCTAGGAAAAAGGAAGAGGAACAGGAGCTGGAAGAATGTAGGTAACATTGGCTGTGTAGTTGTCTTTAGCAGGAAGTACTTAATGACAAAGATCACCAAATGGAGCTACAGTAACTGGGCAGGGCAGTAATTCCATGAGAGTGCAACTACCCATGAAGTAGATTAGTTACTGCAGGCTCAATTTACCCTACTGTGCCACATCTTTTAGTAAGTGGTAAGGTATGGAAGGACAGGAGAGCACAGCTTGGGTTTCTGCTCTTTCTGCCAGTCACCTGCTATCTTGTGTTATCTCCCTGAAAGAAGGTATAGCTGGGCAGTGACTGAACAGAGGCTGCTAGATGCCAGAGCTTCCTTAATGTCTGCTCTGACACCTGGATCAGTGGGGTTCTTTTTTTCACTTGATATACTGGGTTTGCATTCCTAGCCTGGCCCTAGCCTTATGGTTTGAATGGGAATACTGCAGCAGCACACCTCTCTGAAGGGGAGAACTGACCTTAATAAACTCTGTTGGAGTCCACGCAGGGATTTTTCAAGAGCCCTGAAGCAATGCAGCCACATGCACAGAAGTATCTTATTAAACCTACCTCTCTAGATTTAATGGTCTGAGAACTGGATGGTCATGAAGTATAGTCCTAAGAAATAATTAAGAAACATGTTGGTGGGCTAGCTGCTTCTGTCACAGATCTTTCCTGCTGGAAGGCTTTGAAACATTTGTTTTCCTTTTTCAATGTCATGAATGTATTGGCATTCAGAGCCCTGGGTAATTCACCTTCCATCAAATGTGGATCATGATGCCTTTGTGGAAGGCTGGGTTTCCTTGGCATGTGGGCCATAAAGCTAATAAAATGGCAGCTCCAGGCCCCAAGTGTCCTGGAAGCTGCTGTTCTCTTCCTCTCCCTCCCTGGCACAGCCTTCTGCCACAGGCTGCTGAATGGCTCTCTGCTTGTCTACCCTCTGCAGTTCTTATGCAGCATTTCCCTTTTGGCTCACAACACTCAATTATTTCTGCTTTCTGCTCAGCTCCTCTCCTGTCTCTGCTAATCCATAGCCAGAACAGGGAAAAAATGGAAACACTGAACAGGTGACTGCATCCTTGGATGGCCTGCTGTGGAATAGCTGCTCTGCAGTGGGTTATGCACATCAATGTGACTATGATGGGAGCAGTGGGCACTGTTGAGGCTGCATTAGGAGCACTGCAAAGGCTTTTCCTCAGCCACTTGCTCCTGCTGTAAAAGTTGGCATTTGCTGCTTTGGTTTTGTAATCTTTTGTCATAGTCTGCTAGTGGAAGGTTGGGCCTTTCCCCCCACCTTTCTTTAAACTAGCATTAAGTACAGAAACAGCCCTAAAAAGGTTAACTCAAAAGTCCCATCAAAAGTATTGCATTTGAAATAGTGACAACAAAAGCACTTTTTGGGGAGGCTGCATTGATTGGAAAAAAAGAAAAGAAAATAAATAAACAAACAAAAGGACCAAGCTTAAATTCTGCACTGACTATAAACCTTATGTTTTTAATTGGGGAAATTGATTTTAAATCGAAGTCTCTTTAAAAAACTAATCAATTTTTTTTTTTAAGTTAGATTCTCTCTGTCACGGTTCACTAAGCAAAATAGGGGAAGAAGGGAATAATTGTAAGTTCTGCTGCATCTCTGGCTGCAGGACATTCTGGTTGTCAATACCCCAGGCTAGTATGATATGATCTTGGCTTTTTCACCTCTTCCGCATGGCTTGTTCCCCCCTTCCCCCCCCCCCCCCCCCCCGGCCCTTATATCTACAACACCTGCTAAATGAGCAATGTTGCACTGATAAAACCAGGCCTGCTTACGTAGTATCACAGCAACAGAGGAAAACTCTGGTTTCTGGTCTAAAGATTTCTGGGGAGACCTGCTCTTTGTTTTTTCTTAATTTGGGCCTTTATCCCTAAGTTCTGCTTTGAGTTAAATCACAATCCAGCCTCAGTCAGAGATAGATAGCTACTGACTCGAGGCCTTCCCCAGCAAGGTACCTAAAGTGACACATGGATGGAATTTCAGTGTCTCTGTCCCAAACTGAGTCCCAGAAAATTCCCAGTCAGCAGCCACCTTAGCTTTTTGGCATCAGACTGCCACAAGACTAAAGTTCTGGGTTTGCTCATGTCTGGAAGTGCCTCGGTCTTCACAGCTGAGCAGGTTGGTGCTTATCTTGTGTCTAACCCAGTACAGGATAAAAGTAGTCATTCTTTCACCTGGTTCCCTGAGGGGTCTGATATGAAGTATGTTCTCAGAACCTGCCAAACATGTACCACCTAGAGGGCTCACAAATTTCCAGGGTAGCTATGGCTTACTTTTGAAGTTCAGCTTGAAGTTAAAATGGGGTTTAAGTAAGGCAGTGTCATCACTCTAACACTCTTCTCAATATTTCTTGCCACGATGTTACATCTGACCACCAACATGCTTCCAGTCAGAGTGGAGCTAAACTATCAAATGGATGTTAAGTTGTTTAACTTCAGCCGACTCCGAGCCAAAACCAAGACCAACCTTATCACAATCTCTGAGTTCCAGTACGCTGATGATGTGGTAGTGTGCACTCACTTGGATGCAGATCTTCAGCCAATTATCAACATCTTTACTGAGGCATACAGGAAAATGGTATTGATGCTTAACGTTTGGAAGTCTAAGGTCCTCTACCAACAAGCTCCTAATGAACAGTCTTCAGCTCTGGTAATCCAGATCCATGGTTAGACTTTGGAAAAGACTGAGTATTTCCCATACCTTGGAAGCCATCTCTCATAGAAGGCTAACATGAATGAATAAATCCAACATAGCCTCAAATGTGTGAGTGCAACTTTTGGGATACCTGAAGAAATGGGTATTTGAAGATTGTGACTTCAGACTCAAAACCAAGCTCATAGTTTATCAAGCAGTTGTGATCCTTGCCTTGCTATATGGAGCTGAGGCATGGACAACGTACTGGAGACATCTAAAGTTGTTGGAGAAGTACCATCAGTGCTGCCTGAGGAAGAACCTCTGAATCCAGTGGGAAGATGGACACACCAATGTTAGCGTCCTCCTACAAGCAAACACCATGAGTATTGAGGCAATGATCATCCAACATCAACTTTGCTGGGCCGGCCACGTCATCCAAATGTTCGACTCCAGACTCCCAATCCCAGCCAGCTCAGCCAGGGCATATGCTCAAGAGGAGGGCAGAGAAAATGCTTCAGGGATGTCTTCAAAGCCAACTTAAAATGTAGTTGGTTCAAGTCAACTCATTGGAGACCATCACCCAGGACTGCCCCAAATAGACAAAGAGTCTGCTGCAGGGATCTCACTATTTTGAAACCTCATGACAACAACAGAAAATGGAAAAGAAGGGGTGGTAGACGCAGCATATCACAGAGCAACCCGAGTTCAGTGTCACCTACCCCACATGGAAACACATGTCCAAGCTTCAGCAGAGTCTGTCAATCGTGGACAGGCGTCATCAGCCACACAGATAAGACAACCATGGAAGATAATCATCCTCGACTATGAGGGATTGCCAAAGAAGGAAGGGGAGACTGGAGGGAGAGACTGTGGTGTTTCTGCTGCCAATTTTCTAGTGGTTACATCACTTGTCCCAGAAGTAGTAGGTCCATTCTTTCTTCAGCTTGAGGGGATTCACACCCATGTCTCCACCCTTCCAGGAGACTGCCCTAACCACTAAGCTATAGACTATTGTGTCAGGACACCTTCCACTTCTTCTACTGAAGCTGTATACAGAGAAAGGAATTCAAGACGTATTGAGCCAAGAAGAACTGTTCTTGTATGGCAAATGTTGGTAGAAGCTTCTCAACATTAGGAAGGCCCGTTTAGTTTTCAGGTCTCTTCAGCCCTTCCCTCATTGAAAAGCAGTGTAGTAAATAGCTTAAAGCTGTGCAATTATGCTCTGCAGTTGTTTGACTGTTACTGTAGCATTTCTATGAAACTGCTTGCCTCCCTATGGAGACTACAAATGAAGTCTGACAGGGTGATTTAGAGACTGGGGTGGGAGGAAGTTGTCACTGCCCACGCAGGACTGGTCTGGGACCACCAGGAAAATTTCGTAGAAATTTGTAAGGGCCCCTACAGCTTGCAGTCTCCATGACCTCTCTGAATGTATGCCAAACAGTGATAAAAAGAGCCATGTCCATGACTGTTTTTCTGAGCCATCCACCTTATCAAATGAGGAGTTTTGCTGAAAGAATGAGCCTCATTTGGGCAAGGGATTTTCCTTTGCAATTCCAGCTTAAGAGAGGATCTGACAAGGTGGTGGCAGTCTCCCTATCTCCTGCTCCCCCCCCCTCAATTTTGTCAGTTCATCACATACTATCCACCTATAGTCCTATCAGACCTTTCTGTTTACAGAAACATTGCCAAACAAAAGGCTCAGAGAAACCCTGCCTGCCAATAAGGAATGTTTTAAGCCAGTCAGAGGCTATTCAGTCACCCTCAAACTGTGAAGACGACATATCGGCTGCATAAACTTAATTTATTTAGTTGAGGGAGGTGTTAATTAAGATATCTCATTTATTGTGTCTTTGCAGACAGCTCTCAGGGGCCTTTGAATTGTCAGCTCTGGTGACAGCAAAAGCTAATGGTGTCACAAGTTAATAATGGGATGATTCATGTTTAGGAATAAAGTGAAAGAGGAGATTGCATAAAAGGTTGAAAGAGAATGAATAAGACATATAAGTAGCGATCACTGTGGAGCTCCTCAAATCCACCTTGCAGGAAGTACAGGGTATTAAGACAATAGGTTTTGCTGGGGGGAGGGAGGGGTTTGTTAAAAGGAATTATGCTGCCAATGAAAGGATCTAAATTGATGACTCTGCATCTTCATCCTGCAGCATACAAATAGCTCCCATTTTAATCTGTGATTTTACAGAAGTCCTTTTGTGGAGAGAATTGGGCCCAGGGTGTCTGTCTTGTGTCCTCTGATTAAACCTGTTCCTGGATGTGGGAAGGAGTTTTGTCCCTTTCAGGATGTAACTTGCTCAGGTTCTGATCTGTCTGACACTGCCAGCAAAGACTGTTTCTGGGGAGGAGTTTCCTGCTAGGTAGTAATACAGAGTCCATTTCAGATAGGCCAAGGAAAGTGTGTTTCTAACAGCCCAAACAAAATCCATGCAAGTAGCAGGGTGAAGTTCTCCAGTCAGGATGAGGGATAGTGTCTTCCTCCTTTGGAGGCCCTGTGTGGCTAGAAATACTGGAGTTTGCAGGGAAACATGGACTATGTATTATGTGTGTTGTATTTGTTAACCATTGCTTTTTATTATTGTAATTATTATCTCTCTCTGCATTTTATGGGGAAAGCTGACTGGCAAATAAAATCCAAGGACATGGGGCCAATAGCGGTGCAAAACATGTTGACACATCAGTGAGGATTGATTTAATTAATTGATTTTTAATTATGATTTAGACAAACCAAATAAACCTTGATTTCAATGATCAAATTTAATTTTATTTTGCATTAATACTTTAGGAAGATAACTAAAGACTGGTCGATTCTCATTGGTTGGTCATCATCATGATATGTTGACTGTCAGCTAAACATAGCCTTTATACTAAATGTGGTATTGTTTTTGCTAACCAGGAGGATATACTCCTTTATGTTATATAAGC
Source organism: Alligator sinensis (assembly GCF_000455745.1). Lineage (NCBI taxonomy): Eukaryota > Metazoa > Chordata > Crocodylia > Alligatoridae > Alligator > Alligator sinensis. Next base: position 140,550 of record NW_005843124.1, on the reverse strand, counting down.
ATACATAGATTTGTTTTTATTCTTAACTTTTAGATTTTATTGTGTTTAGAAAATAGCAACTGACATTTACTTTTTTTTTTAGTTGTGATTTTTGGTTCATCTACATTTGGATGGAAATTGGAAAATAGTTAAAATCCAGAAAAACAGCATTTTTAAAACTTTACTTAACTAATAAAAATAAGTTTATATTAAACATAAAACAGTCTACATTCTAAAATGGTGTTATTAAACAAAGGAAATATTGCCTATAGTTAGTAAAGTGAACTATTGTTTCTGGTGATCAAGGTTTTCAAAGTCTTAGAACTAGTAGATCTCAGCTTCTAACACCTATTTTTTAACGCACTTCTCAGGAAAGTAAATTCAATAGTTTCACTTTTTGAAGAAGTTATTGCGCAGTTACACAGAGTTAACTGAAATAAAGAATATATTCTCTCTTTATCTGTAGAAGAACCTCCAGCTGTTGAAAGCTTGTTGATAACTTGAGTGATCTCTGGTTCCAGGTATGTAGACAGTGATATCCTTTATTTCAGTGCTTTAAAAAGATGGCATTTGCATCTTCGTAGTGCTGCCCTCCTGTGCTGGAGATGCCTCAAATTAGGCAGACTGTGCCCCCTGAGAATTTCCCCCTCCCACTGATACTTGGGAAGTGGTCTTGTTCTTATTGCTGTTCTTGTTTAGATTTACATCCTGCCCTAGCCAGAAAGACTCAGACTGGCATACAGTAACACAACACAAATTGTAGCTTCCTCCTGTATTGTAAAGCTTAGATGGGAACAGGACTCTTTTGTAACCTGTTCCACTGCTCAATATACCTGTACTGAACCCACCTTAAGCAGTGGCCTGGGACTCAGCAGACTTGGCTCTGCCAATGGTTTGCTGAATGTCCTTGGTCAGCTCGTTTCCCCTCTCTGTGCCTCAGTTTCCCCAACTAATAAAATGGAGGTAATAGTGGTTGTTTTTCTTTGTAAACTTCTTTAAACTATTAAGTGCTGTATAAGAGGTAGTTGCTATTATATTTCATTTGACCCCACAATTTCATTCTTTTCCACCCCTAACAGAAGATTTGCCTGTGGGAAATGTTTTGGGTTAATTTCTGCACCCCTGTTTCCCCACCTTCCATGTCATCATGAGTTTCTATCTGTGCCACCTTAGACCAAGGGAAAATTTCTTAATTTTAGTTTAGCGGTGTCCTGTCACGGACTGTCAGTTCCTCTAAGGCAAAGGTGTTGCCTCCTGGCTCGTGTGTGACCTTTGTCCACCTTTGTGCTTGAGGAGCTCTCATGGTGCAGTGGAAGAGCAGGGACAACATGGAACTATCTCCATAACTTGGAAACTGGATACAAACAAAGCACCAAGAGGCTGTGAAAACAAGTCTGAGAGTCAAAACAGCTAAGAAAATGGCAGCCTTTCCTAGACCAGAAGCATCAGTTGCAATATCTTTCTCCTGGCCCCTAGAATGAAGGGCACATTTGACACATTTCCTTCTCTGGCAAACTGTGTATCCACTGTCAGTGGGTCTTCCCAGCTGGTGACTGCAAATTGCATTGAAGATGCTATAAGTCTGGTGAGTGGGGAAGGTTCTTTGGGGCCCCAAAGTTTTGTGCTCCATTTGACATTGCACTGTGAAGATGTGATTTAAAGAGTGGAAAAAAACTTTTCAAAGCAACCCCTGTGGAGATTTAGTCCTATAACATCATTGGGAGTCACCTCTGTGCGGCTGAAGTCCCTGCACAGCATACTGAGTGTGTACCCCACAGGGCAATGCTTTGTTAGTATTGGGCAGGAAGCAGATATCGCTTGCCCTTGCCTTTGATCACACCTGCAGCTTCAATTTAATTCTCGCTTATTCTTTTCCTGAGGAGGCTTCAGCAAAGAGGGATTTACAGCAGAGAAAGAAAAGAAAGCAAAAGTAGAGGGAATGAGAAAATAGGCATAACTTTTTAAAATGATGGTTCCCAGGGTGTTGTAAGGAGTGCTAACCTCTTCATTCAGCTGTGGTCACAGCACACGCTGCTGCTACCCGAGCGCAAGTTCCCCCAGTGTGAGCTGACATGGCTGTGCAGGATCCTTGGGAGCTGCCATTCTGGCACCCCTTTCACCCCCCCTTGCTAAGTTAATGCTACTGGGAGAAAAATTAACATACCGTCTCCTATCGCTGTCCTCTTTGCTCCTGCGCTGAGTCACAAGGCCTGCCTAGTCTCACTAAGGTCTATAAATAGATTCACATTGACTTTTCTGGCTTCCCCATTCCCTGCTTCCTGCTACGTGTGTCAGGGGGGTTTTAAGCCTTCCTCAGAGACACTCGGTGTTAGTTGCAGCCAAGGCTGGGGATTTTGACTGGGCTGTGTGAGTGCTCTTCCTGGGACCAAAGCTGGAGGTTCCTCGCTACAGGGTCTTGCCCCTCCACTCAGGGTTAGACTAATAGCCATATTTGAGGTTAGGAAGGAATTTTCTGATATGATCAGATTGGTATGGACTGTGGGGGTTTTGCCTTCATCTGTAGCAGGGGAGTGGCCCTTTACCTGGGATCTCTTGAGTGTATATTAACATCTTACAGAAGCAGGATGTTGGCTGCCATGCGTTGCCCCTAGGATTCCTTTTACCAGAGACGCCCAAGGATTGACACAGCCTCTCGTCCAATTTGGTATCAAGTGAACTTTTAATAGTAACCCCTAGGCTTATTACAAGTATTATTCTTTGCAACACAACCTGGCAAGAGGTTCTTTCAGGCGTTACAGCAGTGACCTTCAGTGGTACCTGCCCCAGATCCTCTGCTGGGTGTGCGAGATGTTCATTCCTGGATCCCTCGTTGTTCAGACAAGAAGTCCAAGGTTGTTCCTGTCTCCCCAGGGTGGCAACACAGAACACACACGTGTTCCTTTGTTCGTCCATCACTTTTGTGCTTCTCTATGATTCTGTGACTTCCATGGGAGTTGGACTGGGCTCTTCATGAGGGGGAGTAAAATGCCAATCTGCATGTAAGTGGCCAGCTTGAGCCTAGCTAAATACACACATAAATATATTTTCAAATGGGCCTTGCCCAGCATTTACCAGGACAAGGAAAAGGAAAGGGGTAATGAGTCTGCCCACTTTTTTTTCGTATGAGCAACGAGGTAGATTTGTGCATACAGGTTTACTTTGTAGAGCCCAGACCTGGCCAGTTTCCAAAAACTGCTGTGTATTACATGCATGGAGATGTAGGAGCATGATATTTAAATGCAAAATATAGAGCTTTTAAGCTTATTCTTGAAAAGTCCCTATTGGCTATGTTAAACTGGGTGTTCAAAATTTCTCAGTGCTTTTTTTTTCTGTATAATGTGGAGGCTTCTTGTTTGGCTTTTGGTCTACCAAAAAAGTCACATGGGTAATATCCTTCACTGATCCCCTACTATGGGAAACAAGCATCCATAATGAAGCACAGTCAAAAACAGTGATGTAAGAGGCTTGCATGGTGCAAATTATTCAGTATCATAAGTAACTATTAATAAGACTCAGTATTTCTGATCATATTGGGTAATAAACAATAAGCAAGCTCTATTTTCATTTGGACGAGAAGGAAGTTGGGAACTAAAATTAAATGGCAGAGAGCAAATAGTATAAGAGCCAGGAAAGGGTACAAACACTACTTCTTGCTCATCAGAAGGGGTTGCTGTTGAGTAGAGAAGAGGGATGTGGGTGGGGGGGCAGAGAAGAATGAATCCCAAATAATCTTCTCTTATTTACTTTAACCATGATGTCAGATACTATAAATCTGAGAGCTTTTGCATATATCCATATTTATATATGAAAATCTCATGAAATGGCTTAAAGGCAATTGAAATAAAAACAGGGCTGTCACAGCCTGAAAAGTGCCAGCAAATCTCTAACAGACCATTTAATACAAATGTATGGGTTTGAAAAAGCTCTGAGAAGGCAGAACGATTCTACATGCAAAATGCTTCCCAAACACACTTGGAACCAAAGGTAGCTTGCTACTTCTGAAGTTGGCCACTACATTTAGTAAATACAACTCTGTAGACTTGGGTGCCTTCAAAC
>NW_005843124.1:135627-136505 GCF_000455745.1 Alligator sinensis | reverse complement strand
GAATGAGTTTGGTGGCCTCATCCTTGTCCTTGGTGAGCCTTTGCTTACATTACATAAACAGCATGCTATGAGCCATTTCTCCTGGGAAAAGACAAGGACCAGAGTAGTAGGAGAAAAGGTCCAGGACTAGCAAAGAGGATGATGCTGTTACTGATCAATGTGGAGGACAGTTTTGCACAGTGCCTACCCAGAAGGATGTTCACCTGTGCTGGCTATTTGTCTGTCTGTCACTTCACGAGTGTTATAACAGCATGACTTAATTTCATGACTTTCTTATTGAAAGCCTATGACTATAAAGATATCACTATCCTGCCTTCATAAATGATGAACAATGATGAACCAACTCTTTTACCTTGGGGTAAAGCCTAACGAAACTTGCTTTGCACAGAGCTCTCAATGGTACTTTGAGGACTCTCGAAACTGCTGTATTAGCTGCTGTATTAGCTTCCTGCCCTCCCCTTTCTGTGGCTTTCTGTAGCTGTGTATCCCCTAACACTTGTTACCATTCCCACCCCAAGTCTCTTTCCAGCATTCCCTTGGAAGAACCTGCTGCAAAACATTGCTATGTATATCACAGGAGCACAGAGACACCACATGTGATGCCTCAGCTCCTCTTGGTACTGAAAACTCTCAGTGGCTCTGTCCCATTAGGGACCTTCCTACCTGGGAAAGAATGGCCGTTTTCATCTTAAGACTTGCTCACTTACAGGGGTGATCAAAACTTGAGACTCGGATTAAACAGCCCTGCAGCTTTGCCTAAGCAAACACATAGGCATGCTGGCACACACATACACACATCACACAGGTACTAATTCTTGATACATTCCTGTTGTATTGAGCAGAAAACCTTGTGCAGCTAATTTAATACTTGTAAATTC
>NW_005843124.1:133792-135617 GCF_000455745.1 Alligator sinensis | reverse complement strand
CTGATGGTAATTAGAAATTGTGTGGCGGAGGATCTAAAATGGATGCATTGCACCACAAAAGTACAAATTAACATTGTGCGGAGGTTGCATTTCTGTTAGAATTTTAGTTAAGTGTCCTAACAGTTAATTGTCTCTAACAATTGTACCTTTTACGTCCACTTTTGGTTATCAGTGAAAAAGAAAATTCTCCAAATCATCAGTCTGAATCCCCTTTCCTGAACTTTTAGTGAGTCTGTTCCCATAGATTAATTTGAAAAGTTGCTACAGTGATCTAGACTCACACTTGATTCTAGGTGCAAGAAGCGTGGCTACATAGGCACGGCTCACTGCATTTGCCAGCTCCGGTATCCGGGGGGATGCTGCCTATCTTTCTACTCTTGCCTCTTTGGCTAGGGACAGAAATTACACATAAATTGGTTTAATTGATAAGAAACTGGTTTAAACCTGTAACAGTACAGAAGTTCAGTGCACATAAACCAGTTTCAAAATGGCTGAAACTGGTTTAAGATAAACTTGGTAGAATGTAGTATCAGACTTGACTGATTGAGGTCAAACCGGTTTATGAAACTTCTGTCCCAGACCCCTTCCTAGTTTAAGTTAAATCACAGTCTCCCAGCACACACAGCAGCCCTGGGCTGGGCTGTGCTGTCTGCTTTACAGAACAGGGCTGGCGCTGCCCCTCTGCTCTCTAGCCAGAGCAGGGGCAGGGGTGTAGCCAGGTGCTGGCCCAGCATGGCCCCCTGAGGTGAAAGGGGAAGGAGGGCTGGCAGCCCTGGCTACCACCTCTGCTGCTCATCCTTCCACAGGCTGAGCACCCCCCGGCAAAGGGCTGCTGTGCCCTGGCCAGGCAGACCCTGGCAGGGGTCCCTCAGAGGGGGAGGGGAGGGAGGGAGGCATAAACCCCTCCCTGCTCCCTTCACCTCAGGGGGCCATGCCAGGATGGCATTTGGCCACTTCTGGCAGGGATCCTGACAGGAGCAGCATCCCAATGGTGTCCTGGGGACCACAAGCCTCTTCCTGGTGGAGGGCTGAGAGGGGGCTGTACTGTGGGTGGGGGAAGGGTTGGCAGAGCTGCTGTAGCCTGCACAGGGTGGACAGCAGTGGTGGAGCTGGGAGGGCTGGCTACGGGAGCTAAAGCAAATTTTGGGGTGGCCATAGCACCCCAAGCCCCACCTAGTGCTGCTGCTACTTAGCTCTCTGTAGCCACCCCTCCCAGCTCTGCCATGGCTGCCACTTGCCCCGGCTCCACCCTGCAGCCCCAGCCCCAGATGAGATGGGCAAATGCCAGGGCTGGGCTGGACCGGGCCGTGGGGGCAGAGCCCTTTCCTTCTGGCTGCAGCTCGGGCTGGGACCACGGGAGCTGTGTGCCCAGTTTGCTCCCGGCTCCTCACTGGGCAGTCAGGCTGGGCTGTCAGAGAGTCACTGTAATGGGCTGGGCCCTTCCCAACCAGAAGTGGGACTTGGGCTGGGGCCACAGGAGCTGTGCACCTGGATTGCTCTGGGTTCCCCACGCCCAGGCCAGGCCAGGCCAGGCCAGGCTGTCACAGGGGAGAGGGAGAGCTCTCTACTTCCCGTGCCACAGGCTGGAGGGCAGGGGAAGAGGGTCGGGGCACTGTGTGCCATGCTGCCTTGGGGCTCAGGGCTGGGGGGGCCTAATGCTGGGCCCCGCTGTGGGGAAGGGAGGAAAAAACCATGCTCCTGGCTCCCTATGCGCAGTCTGGGCTGGGCTGGGCTGGGATGTCAGGGAGCTGCTGTGGCAGGCAAGGCTCTCCTGCTGCCCTTCCTCCTCCCCTGCTGTGGTGTGTGTGTGTGTGTTGGGGGGGGG
>NW_005843124.1:111952-133753 GCF_000455745.1 Alligator sinensis | reverse complement strand
TGGGGGTCAGGGTCTGGCCACGCTCCCTTCCCCATCCCTCCAAAAAGCCTGGCAAGGTCTGCTTCCCTCCTCCCACTCCAGGCACACCCCAGCTGGGGTCAGTGCAGGCCAGGGTTGGGGTTTAAACCCCTCCCCAATTATACTCTGCCCTGCCAGGGCCTGGCCACAGCCCCTTCCCCCCAGCTCAGCTCCCCTCGGCCACTATGGAAGGGAAGGGAGGGCTTCCTCTAGTGCCCCAGGACTTGTAGCCTGAGCCACTGCAGGCCTGTGCCTGCATTTCCGGAATCAAAAGTGAATGTCTATTCACTTTCAAATCAGTTCAATCTATGGAGGTTAGACTAACCTGAAAAGATTGAATCAATTCAGCCTCAGGCTTTTTGAATGTCTGTACTTAGCCATGATTATCCCTTGCCCCCTACACCCACTGTTTTTTGTTTTTGCATCATAGATTTTATAGACATTAAGGCTGGAGTACTGCATCCAGTTCTGGGCATGCACCGCCTCTGGGGATAGTCTGTTCTAGGCCTTGGGGGCTTGGACAGTAAAAAAGCTTTTCCTTATGTCCAGCCTAAAACAGTCTTGCAGGAGTTTGTTACCATTAGACCTTATCTTCCCCTGGGGTGTTCTGGTGAATAGGTGTTCCCCCAGATTCTGATGCACACTCCTTATATAGGCTGCCACCAAGTCACCCCTGAGCCTGCACTTCTCCAGGCTGAAGAGTCCAATATTTTGCAGCATCTCTTCATAAGGCCTGTTCTCTTGCCCTCTGATCATGCGCGTGGCTCGCCTCTGGACACTTTCAAGCTTCTCCATGTCCTTCCTAAATTGTGGAGCCCAGAATTGGATGCAGTACTCCAGGTATGGCCTCACCAAGGCTGAGTACAGAGGGAGGATGACATCCTGGGTCTTGCTCGATATGCATCGGTAGATGCAAGTCAGAGTTTTGTTTGCTTTGCCAGCTACAGTATCATATTGGTGGCTCATGTTCATCTTATGGTCAATCATGACCCCCAAGTCTCGGTCATGATGCTAGTGAGTGTAGCACTGCCGAGCCTATAAGTGTGATGCAGGTTTCTTTTCCTGAGGTGGAGCACCTTGCATTTCTCTGTGTTGAATGCCATCAGGTTTTCATCTGCCCACCTTGCAACCTTATCGAGGTTAGCCTGGGTCACCAGCCTATCCTCAAGTGTGGAGACTTTTCCCCAAAGTTTGGTGTCATCAGTGAATTTAGCCAGTCAGCTTCTGATGCCAGTATCCAGGTTGTTTATGAAGACATTAAAGAGTACAGGTCTGAAAACGGAGCTTTGGGGGACGCCACTAGTCACTGAGTGCCATGTTGATTCAGTTCTGTCAACTACCACTCTCTGGGTCTGACCTTGGAGCCAGTTTCCCAGACATCGGATTGTGAAGTAGTCAAGGCCGCAGTTGCCTAATTTTCCCATGAGGACATCATGGGACACCAGCTCAAAGGCTTTTTTAAAGTCCAAATATATGATATCAACCTCTTCCCTTTTGTCCAGGTGATACATCACCTGGTCGTAGAAGGAAATAAGGTTGGTCAGGCAAGATCTACCTGCAACAAACCCATGCTGGCTATTCCTCACAATGTTGTTTTCTGTTAGCCTGTCAAGAATGGTTTCTTTGATAATTTTTTTCCAAAATCTTTCCAGGGATTGAGGTCAAACTGATTGGCCTGTAGTTTCCCAGGTCTTCTTTACTCCCTTTCTTGAAGATGGGCACCACATTGGCCCTTTTCCAATCTTCAGGTACTATGCCCAAGCATCACGAGTCCTCAAATATCCTTGCCAGTGGCTGTGCTATGATGTCTGCAAGTTCCTTTAGCACTCATGGGTTTGTGGGGGTCCAGGCTCTCAAGATGCTCCCTCACAAGATCCACACCAATGGAGGGCATGCATTCACCCTCACTTTGGTTATCCCACATCATGTTAGGCAGGGTGGTCCCTTTGGGTTGTTGAAAAACCAACACAAAGTAATCATTAAGCAGATTGGCTTTTTCCTGGGTGTCAGTAGTCAGCTGTCCCAGCTGGTTTAGCAGGGGTCCAATGTTGCTCTTGTTTTTCTTTCAACTCCCCACATATCTGAAGAAGGACTTTTTATTGTCCTTTATTCATGTAGCCAGCTTGAGTTCAGTTGCAGCCTTGGCTTTTCTAGTTTGCTCCCTGCAGGTGTGGACAGTGCAGAATACTCCTCCTTAGTGTTTCCTGTATTTCATCCTTTATAAGCCTCTCTTTTTAAATGTAGGAGGTCCATGAACTCCCTGGTGAGCCAAGGGGGTTGTTGAACCCTTTTACCACCTTTCCTATGGGTTGGGATGGACTTCCCTTGGGCTTCTAGGATCGCAGCTGTAGTGGATCCAGAGGGAAAGCTCCCAGATCCCATTTAGTAAAGAGCAGCAGGGAGCCACGCGCGAACAGAGCATGCAAACAGGTGGCTCCAGGGTGGCAGGCAGGCTAAGGGGGAACTTCCCCCGGGTGGAAAGGGGACTGCCCATTGGGGGATCCCCGACAAGCCCAGCAGCAGCGGCTACTACCAGGGGATTGAGGCTTCCCCTGTGAGAGGGGAACCCGGGGCAGGGGTGACCAACGGGTTCTTCCGGGGAAGCCCAGAACATCCTGATTGGCTGCCGCAGTTAGTGCAGGAAGTTTAAACCCGCGGCTGTTAAAAGCTGTGGCAGTTGGGGCCAGGAGCTGGAGTGGGCGCATGTGTGCCACATGTGCACGTGTGTCCTCGACACACTCGCCTAGACCAGCACTGGTGGCGGAGGCAACAGCAGCTGAAAGGTAAGCAGGGTGAAGGGGTGGGCACAGCTGTAGCGGATCTGGAGGGAAAGCCCCCAGATTCCATTTAGTAAAGACCAGCAGGGAGCCACGCTCCCAAGCTGCACATGAACAGAGCACGCAAACAGGCATGTTCTCTAAGAGCGCGCCAGAGTTTGCATTGGCGTTTGTGCAAGACAGGCACGCAGAAGGATCCAGGTCAGAGATTTTGCCAGGGGAGACACTTTGCTCCACAATAATGGTGAGTACACGATGGACTGCCAGGGCCCTGGCCTGGATGATGCTGCCCACCCGGGGCTCCTCTGTGGCCTCCACCCAGAATGAGCCCATGGGGGCCTGGAGCCACCCTCCCCCCCTGTCTGTGGGGGCTGCCTGGAGGGGCCTTTGCAGCCTGGGGAGGGGGAGTGGGGAGCAGGAATTCCCTAGCCTGTGCCACATGTGCCCACCTTCGTGCCTTGGAGGAGCAGGTGAGGGAGCTCCAGGCTGAGGTCAGCAGGCTGTGGGGGTTTAGGGTGACCAAGGATGAAATTGACGGGTACTTTTGTTCTCTGCATGGTCAAGTACCTAGAGGAGAAGCCACCCGGGAGGGACCCACTGCAGGGGTATGGCAGATGATTACCTCCAGAGCCAGGGCTACTCATGCTACCTCAGTGGCAGCTCCCCAGGTACAGCTGGGGAATAGGTATGAGACCCTGGCAGCTGTGGAGGAGGAGGTAGGAGAGGATGCCTCCAAGGGACCTGATCCCCCTCAAAGCACAGCACAAGCCAAGAGCTACTGGAACACCAAGAGGAAGAGACGCCAGGTCCTTGTCCCCATCCTGAGAGAAAAAGCGGGGCCCATCTGTCGCCCTGACCCCATGACACGTGAGGTTTGTTGCCTGCCTGGAGCTCGGATTCAGGACCTCACCGAGATGATCCCGGACCTCATTTGACCCTCTGATCATTACCGCATGGTCCTCATCCATGTGGGAACAAATGACACGGCCAGGGGCAACCTGGACCACATCATGAGTGACTACAAGGCTCTAGGGGTAAAGCTCAAGGAGACAGGGGCACAGATGGTTTTTTCTTCTATCCTTCCAGTGAGCGGACATGGACAGCGCCATGAGACATGTATCGGAGAGGTCAACCAGCGGCTTCAGAGCTGGTGTTACCAGGTGGGCCTTGGGTTCATGGACCATAACCCGCATTTCCGCACAGAGGGCATACTTGGGCGGGATGGACTTCATCTCTCCCCGAAAGGTAAGCATGTTTTTTCTTCCAGGCCGGCTGATCTCATACGGTGAGCTTTAACCTAGGTTTGCTGGGGGACGGAGATGCAGAGGACACTTCGCCGTCAAGCCAAGTGACACACACAGGCAGTAACCAGCTAAGTGACAGGGGCCAGGGCAGACACAGGAACAAGGGAGCGGCACGGGCACCTACAGGAGGCCTCAAATGCCTCTACACAAATGCTCGAAGCATGGGGAATAAGCAGGAGGAACTCGCCCTCCTGATAGCTAGCAAAAACCCAGACCTAGTGGGGCTCATGGAAACCTCGTGGTATTCTACCCACGACTGGGCAGTGGACATTCAGGGATACAGGCTGTACAGGTGAGACAGAGCAGGGAAAAGGGTGGGGTGTGTAGCACTATATATCAAAGAGCAATACACATCCTCAATGATCAGGATGGGGTCAGAGGAAGGGAAAACTGAGGCACTCTGGGTTAGAATGCAAGGGGGTCACGGGGAAAGGGACTTGATAGTGGGCATCTACTACAGACTGCTTCACCAGGGGCACGAGCTGGACCTGGAATTCTTAGGTCAGCTCATGGAGGTTATAAAGTCAAGGGATATGGTTGTCATGGGTGACCTAAACTACCCAGACATCTGCTGGGAGGAGCAGTCAGCCAGGTCCGACCACTCATGTTGGTTCCTAGCCAGGATACACGACCTCCATCTATGAACCAGGAGGTTCATAGTCCCACCAGGGGAAATGCCTTGCTGAACTTGGTCCCTGCCACAGGCAATGACCTGGTGAGGGGTCTGCGGGTACTCGACCACCTGGGCAACAGTGATCATTGCCTGCTGGAATTTACTATCCAGCACACGGTGGTGAAAGCAAGCAGCAAGGAAGAGGTCCTCGACTTCAGGAGGGCCAACTTCTGTAAGCTAAGAAGGTTAGTAGGAGAGGCATTGGGGTCTTGGAGTTTCAATGAGATGTGAGTCCAGGACGGGTGGTTGTTCCTCAAGGAGACGATCCTCCAAGCTCAAAGGGAGTCAGTTCCAATGCGCACCAAGGTGGGCAGGAGTGCTAAGAAGCCCCCATGGCTCAGCGAAGGCATCCAGGGATGCCTGAGGGCAAAAAAGGAGGTGTTCAAACTGTGGAAACAAGGCGCTATCACAAAGAGGATTACACCTCCGTTGCTTGGGACTGCAGGGAGGCAGTTAGGAAGGCCAAGGCAGAGATGGAGCTAGGGCTAGCAACCAGAGTTAAGGATAATAAAAAGTCCTTTTTCAAATACATAGGAAGTAAGAAGAAGGCACTGGGTAACGTGCGGCCCCTACAGGATGGGCTTGGCAATCTGGTGATCACGGCAAATGAAAAAGCTGACGTCTTTAATGAATTCTTTGCCTCCATATTCCTGAACAGGGGCCGAAACATTTTCCCACTAGAATTGTAGACAGACCCAGGGGAAGCACCACTATGCCTAGGATCAGGGACGACCTAGTTAGGGAACTTTTGGAGGGGCTGGACGTGTTTAAATCTGCACTGGTCTGGACCTGCATGGAGCGAACCAGGATAGCCAAGGCTGTGATGGAACTCCAACTGGCTACAAGTATCAAGGACAACAAAAAGTCCTTTTTTTGGATATGTGGGGAGCTGGAGGAAAAGTAAGGGCAACATTGGACCCCTGCTAAACCAGATGGGACAACTGACAACCAATGCCCAGGAAAAAGCCAACTTACTAAATGGGTACTTTGCATCTTTCACCAGTCCCATGGGATGCCCCTGCCCATCATGGGACACGGAGAGGGAGAGTCCTTGCCCTCCATCAATGCTGACCTCATGAAGGAACACCTTGAGAGGCTGGACACCTTCAAGTCAGCTGGCCCCAACAATCTACACCCCAGGGTACTCAAGGAGCTGGTGATCATCATAGCCCAGCCCCTGGCACAGATCTTCGAGAACTCCTGGCGCTCTGGTGTAGTGCCCAAAGACTGGAAGAAGGCCAACGTGGTGCCTATCTTCAAGAAAGAGAGGAAAGTAGATCCGGCAAACTACAGACCCATCAGCCTGACCTCTATCCCGGGGAAGGTCTTAGAAAAGATTATCAAAGAGGCCATTCTTAATGAACTGCCCGATGGCAACATCCTGAGGGATAGCCAGCATGGGTTTGTTGTGGGTAGGTCTTGCTTGACCAATCTTATTTCCTTTTATGACCAGGGCTCTGTGGTCAGACCCAGAGGGTGGTGGTTGATGGAAGTCAATCATCATGGTGCCCTGTGACCAGTGGGGTCCCTCAAGGCTCTGTCCTTGGACCTATATTGTTCAACATCTTCATTAATGATGTGGATATTGGAGTCAGAAGCGGACTGGCCAAGCTCACCGATGATACCAAACTTTGGGGTAAAGCATCCACACCTGAGGACAGGAAGGCGATATAGGCAGACCTTGACAGGCTCAGGAAATGGGCGGATGAGAACCTGATGGTGTTTAACACTGAAAAATGCAAGGTTCTCCACCTTGAGAGGAGAAACATGCAGCATGCTTATAGGCTTGGCAGTACTATGCTGGCTAGGACTATGGATGAAAGGGACTTGGGGATCATGATTGACCACAAGATGAACATGAGCCTTCAATGTGATGCTGCGGCTAGTAAAGCAAGCAAAATGCTGGCTTGCATCCATAGATGCTTCTCAAGCAAATTCCAGGATGTCGTTCTCCCATTGTACTCAGCCTTGGTGAGGCTACAGCTGGAGTACTGCGTCCAGTTTTGGGCTCTGCAATTCAAAAAGGATGTGGAGAAGCTTGAGAGAGTCCAGAGAAGAGCCATGCGCATGATCAGAGGTTGGGAAAACAGACCTTATGACAAGAGGCTGAGAGTTATGGGACTCTTCAGCCTAGAAAAATGCACACTCAGGGGCAATCTGATGGCCACCTATAAGTTTATTAGGGGTGTTCACCAGGAGGTGGGGGAACGTTTGTTCACCAGAGCTCCCCAAGGGATGACAAGGTCGAACAGGTTATAAACTCCTCCAAGACCATTTCAGGCTGGACATAAGGAAGAACTTCTTTACTGTCCAGCCCCCCAAGGTCTGGAATAGCCTGCCATCAGAGGTGGTTCAAGCACCTACTTTGAATGCCTTCAAGAGAAATTTGGATGTTTATCTTGCTGAGATTCTATGACCCCAGATGACTTTCTGCCCCTGGGGCAGGGGAGCTGCACTCAATGATCTTCTGATGTCCCTTCCAGCCTTAATGTTTATGAAATCTATGAAATCTATTAAATCAGTAGGTCCAGATGCTTTTCACCTGAGGGGGCTGAGGGAATTGGCAGAGGTCATAGCGGGATCTCTGGTACGGCTCTATGAGCACTCGTGGGGCACTGGCCAGGTACCAGAGGATTGGAAAAGGGCCAATGTGGACCCTATTTACAAAAGGGGAGAAAGGAGGACCCCGGCAATTATAGGCCAGTCAGTCCTACTTCAGTCATTGGGAAGACCTTTGAGAAAAGTATCAAGGAGCACATCTGCCCAGCAGGGGAGGTAATGCTCAGGGGCAACCAACATGGGTTCATTATGGACAGGTCCTGCCTGACTAACCTGTTTTTTTTATTTTTTATGATCAGGTCACAAAGCCCCTGGATGAGGTGGATGTCATCTTCCTGGACTTTAAGAAGGCCTTTGACATGGTTTCCCTCCACATTCTCTTAAAAAAAACATGGTGACTGTGGCATTGATGCCTACACAGTCAGATGGGTGGCAAACTGGCTAGATGGTTGCACCCAGAGAGTGGTGGTGGACAGGGCATTTTTGACCTTCGACCTGGAGGGATGTGGACAGTGGAGTTCCCCAGGGCTCAGTCCTGGGGCCTGTACTGTTCAACATATTTATCAGTGATATGGATGTGGGTGTGGAATGCATGCTGTCCAAATTCGCTGATGACACCAAGTTGTGGGACAAGGTGGGCACACTGGAGGGGAGGGACAGAATCCAGCTAGATCTAGATAGGTTATAGAGGTGGGCTGATAAGAATAGGATGGAATTCAACACTGACAAGTGCAAGGTGCTGCATCTAGGGAGAAGGAACCAGCAATACACCTATAGGTTGGGGAACACCCTTCTTGTCAACATGGTAGCAGAAAGGGATCTTGGAGTCATTGTTGTCTTCCCTCTTCTGGGGTGAAGGGCCTAGCAGTAGGAGTCAGTCTCCTGTTCACCATTGCTGATGCCACACAGCCTCTGCACCATGGTCTGGAGCTCCTCTATCTGGGATTCCAGAAACTCCAATATGGAGCAAACCTTATAAGGGAAGGTTACAATGTTCCTGATCCCATATGCCTGGAGTCATGCCAGGCAGCCCCCACAGCCGAGAGCCAGGGGCTCTGACTGAATGGAGGCCGGAACCATGGGCTCCACCTGAGTGGAGGCCTCAGAAGTACCAGAGGGGAGGGATGCAGCCACAGGGGGAACTTTGGGGTGTGACGCGTCCCACCCACCATTGCACAGGTAGTATTTAGGCTACAACTGTGCCAACCCTTTCCCTTGAGGCTTGCTGCCTAGGGCTTTCTGCTTGCCCTCCTGTGCTAACCCGTATGCCGGGCCAAGAGTGCGCCTGTTTGCGCATTCTGTTTTTGAGGCTCTGGTCACATGGCTTCCTGGGGGGCTGGACCAAGTAGGAGCTGGGAGGTGGTGGGGGGGCGTGACCCTCCTCGGCTCCTCTTAGCTGCCCTGCAGCCGTGTTAGTTCCCTCCCACTGCGGGCCCCACTTACCTCCCGGCTATGCTGGGGGCCATCAGGGGTCCACTGGGGTCCTGTGCCTGGAGGTCTTGGCCTGACTGCCATTTTTCACTCCACTTCTCATTCAGAAGCACCCTGAAAGCCCACTTCTTTCCAAAGTTCCCATTGTGCCTTCAAAGGAAGGTGCAAAGAGTGTTTCATCAGTAGCATGTTACTGGCCTTCCTCATGAACAATTGGTGCCTACCAAGACTGTGGGGGCACCATTTGTAGGTGGCAGCAGGGGGGTGGTGAGCGGTAAGCAGGGACTGCCTGCAGATGCTGTCAGCGGTGGTGAGGTGGGGCTGGGTGGCAAGTGGCAACTGCTTGCAGAAGCTGGCAGCAGTGACAGCGGCCAATCTCAGGGGGGCACGTGCCCCCACCCCTGTGCTCCCCTTACGAGTCGCCTGTGGCCTTCCCTGTCAAATACAAGTAGTTCTTATGGTTGTGGTGATGTCATTGCCTTATAATATTATGAGCCAGAGTTACAAAAAGTTATACTTCATGGGTAAATAGATTGAAACAGGAGGGGAGCTCTCTCTGGATGTTTTCCCATTGCTTGGGGAAGAGGGAGAGTGATTCTTCACTCTCACTCTAGTTTTATAATACACCAGTTCCATCAAATATCATAGTTAATATCCAGTGGCTGCCATTACACCTTTTTATAACTTTAGAATCTAGTGGAAATGTGGAGCTGGTTGGCATTTAAATTTTCATCCAAGTTTTCCAACAAGAAACAAGCCTTTAAGCTATTTTCTATAAGCTATTTTCTAACCAGCTCTCAAAAATTACAAATTATTATAGAATTGCATTAATTGGCTACATTATGACCTGAAAGGAGGAGGTCAGATTATGTGACACGTGACCGCTAGATGAGAGGACTATTTTGTTTTGTCCTGTGCACTTCCCAGTAATTCTCAGGGCTAGATTAACCCTTTAGTGGGCCCTAGGCAAACAAACCCTAAGCAAACAAACCTACTTAATACTGTATATTTATATTGCTTTTTTCATGAAATAATTATAATATGTAAAATAATCCAACTGGGTCCCTTCTTCACTTAGGGCCCTAGGCATGTGCCTAGTTTGCCTGTGTGTTAATCCAGCCCTGGTAATTCTGTCCCTGGGCATCAGCAGGTTCAAGATGATAAAACCACTGCTTATTCTCAAAATTAATTTTGTCTGTACCAACCTGCTCATCTTCTGTGGTGGGGCCTGTTAAGTGGGATCTACATTTGCTGCTCCTAGTCAGGGGTGGATTCAGGGGTATTGGGGTGGCACAGCCACACCTCCCTTTGAGTGTGCCCCTTATGCATAGTGAGCTTTCAGCATGGGTGAATCTAGGATTTTGAAAAAGGGAGTGCAGGTGGTGTTGCGCATCACCTCATAATTACACAACAGACATTTTTTTTCTCCAGGTAAAAAGAAACTAGGGTATATACTAATATGCTAGAGGCCTGGGGCTATTTTATTATTCAGTTTAAGATTGAAGCAAAAACAAGTATAAATTTATTCGAATGTGCATTAATTTGCTATATCACGTGTGTGTTAAAAAGCCCCCCTATAACAAGCTAGGCAGAAAATACTCAAAAGATATTGTTTCTTTAATCCTGCTGTCATTAGAATTAAATGTACATGTATTTCAGATTCATAAAACAAAATCTAGCTTCTTGAGCATCTTGACAGTGCATCCAATGCTTCACTGAAAGTTATTTCTACACTTAAGTTGATGTTCACTTGATTTAATGTTTCCTCACCTGAATTCAGGTTTTCAGCTAGAGTTAAAAACAGTCTGCAGGGCTGTAAAATAGGAGCTACATTGCCAGGAGCAGTTAACAGGCAGCACAACTACAGAAGAAATGTGAGCTTGATAAGTGGAACATCAAAACCGTGAAAAAGGAGAGAGAACTATTGGAATGAAAAGTTGAATGAATGAACAGCAGCAGGCTCTTGAAGCTGCTTGAAAGCAGGGACTCTGGCCAGACCCCATGTCAGTGAGCTCAGAGCTCACGGCATGTGTAGAACTGCAGCTGGAGCTCCTGAGAGCTCACTGGCATTGGGTCACAGCAAAGGGCTGCAGCCACATCCCCTTCATCTGTGTACTACAGCACATGTGCAGTGAGCTCTCTGCACTGAGCATGTGCCCTATGCCCAAAGTAGGTGTGGCTGCATTCCTCCTGTTGCCTCAGTTCTGGATCTGCCCATTCTCCTGTTATATTTCATTGTCAGGGATGTGAAAGGCATGTTTCAGCTAATGTTCAACATTCTGGGGAACTTCAAGTAGAGAGCTGTGTTGGATTTGTTGGGAGGTTATCTTTTCTCTTGTAGATTTGACTCTCTGGGCTGGCAATGGCTATGGTGTGGATGGCATACATAGTACCTTATCAGGCTGCCGCTGTTTTCTGTTTGAGACATAACATTCTTTCCCACTTGTGCAGGCATAAGTGTTTGGCTTTTTTTTTTTTTTGGCAGTACTTAATCTGTTCTAGATTCCCCTTATATTGTTCTTTTTGTAAGTACAACTGCTATTTTTTGTCATATGGCTCAAGAAATTTATGAGCTATAGGAACTAAGGTTGTTGTCCCTTTGCCCGCAAGCCTCCGAAACAGCAGTGCTCATAGTCTGTTGACATACTGTGAAGTTCTAAGTGCTTTCTTAACTAGTCCTACCTATGTGAGTTCATGCTATTCTGAGGCTAGGGCTAATATCTTATCTGGTGGCTCATTTCTTCAGAAGTAGCCCCATGTCTGAGGAGCATGGGTGAATGAGGATTCTTCCCCCCTCTAATGAACTGGAGGAAGAACCAGAACAAGCAGCCCCTGTTTGAAAGGCTAACATCTGCTATGCTCCAATGTAAACTTTAATGGCTTTAAAATTGTTTAAAGATGTTGGTGTAGGATGTAAGTTTTACCCTTTCCTCAAGAACTTGTTGGTGTTGCTCCTCTACCTGGCCAGCAGAAGGCAGTCAAGGATACGTTACCATTCCCTCTCCCTTCCCCAGGTTCTTATTTTGGAAGGCCAAAGCACTCCAAACTCATGCCAACCCAACAATTAAGGAATTGGACTTGGGTCCTTTACTAGACAAAACACTGTACTGCCACCAAGCCACTGGGGCAGCCTGGCTTATTTTAACAGTACCATAGCCTTTTTCTGGTGCTTAGCACAGCTTGGGCAGGAAAAGCCAGAAATGTAAAATACGGCAAATAACAGCTTCTCCCATTTGCGGGGTGCTTGGGAAAGCACCATCTGCAGAACTGATAAATACTGCAAGGAATTTTCTCTCTAATTGACATCTTTGAATCTGTCTCCATTTGACAAATCAGGCTACTTATTATAAGTGATGACATGTATAAATATTGCAGGCATTCATTTTACGTCTGGGTACCCTGATAATAAAAGCTATCAGAATCACCCCCTCTATAGCAATTACTGTCCACAGGACTTTCTCCTTCATCACTTCAGCAGGCTATCAAGAGCAAGATGCATCACAGGGAGCTTTTTGTCTTCCTGCTTTGAAACACTTACTATGCAAAAAAGGGCCTTTTTAAAGTAATACCAGCATTGGGCAAGGCAGCAGCAACATCTTAAATAGTACTGGAGGAAATGTCTTCTATTTCGACACCGAGGGTGTATGTAAACGAAACGGGGCCCTAAACTGAAGTGGTGAGTTTTTAAAAACACTGCTTCAATTTAGGGCCAATTAAACCCCCAGGTTGTGCACACACCCCACTTACCTACCTCTCTGGTGGCAGGGAGGGGCGTGTGAGCTGCCAGTGGGAGGAGCGGTCTCTGGGCTGCAGGGTGGGGGATGGCGGGCTGGTGTTTCCTGCTGCGGCAGTGGTCCCCCTCAGGCAGCACCCGCCTGCAGCCACCCAGCTGGGCAGTTCTGGGGGGCAATGCAGCTGCAGAGGGAAGGACTGGGTCCCTGCACACCTCATGCAGACAGGCAGGCTCTGAGGGGAAAAAAAAAAGATGATCTGGCTTGCCACTTTTTTTTTTTCCTCTCTTGTGTGGAGCCTGCCTTTCTGGGCTGCTGCCAGGCTGCCTGCAGGGCTTCCTGTATAGCCCCTGAGCTGCATGGAGTCTGGTGCTTTGCTCCACGACTGGTAGGGCAGCAAACTAAAACTCCTTGAAGGAGTTTTAGTTTGCTGCCCCGTAAGTCATTTAAGGCACATTATGCTGTCGAATTTGCTACAGCAGCTGTAATTAATGCACAATACGCCCCTGAGGCGTGCAAACACTGGCACCATTAAAGTGGTGCAAAAGCATTTAGAGTGTCATGCACACATGCCCCTCGTTTCATCTGCACACAGCTTCATCTCTTAATTAGCTAGCTAGTGACCTAGAGCATTTTTCTGATCTGTGACAAAACAAAACAAAACTGTCCTTTTTTTAATGTTTTCCTTTTTTTCAGGAGAAGGGGGATCTTTAGGGTTGTTTTCTCTATTGCTTAGTTTCTTCTGCACTCATGTTCCTCTCAGTGCAAGCTAAGAATGCTTGGTGCAAACTAAATGTAATGCGCTATTTTTTGAGAGTGCTTGTCTTCTACAGGAAGTCCCAAGTGAGTATGTAAGACCAAGGCAACAGAGAATCAGGGTCCTCAGTGCTGATGATAACATCAGTTAGAACTACGCACAGTGCCAGCAGATGCTGTGCAAGTTTGCTCCAATGCACAGCCTTGCCAACTTCAGCCTGCACTTTTAGTGTTTTGTTTCATTCTGGGGCTCCACAGGGGTCACCTGCCTCTGGTCTCTACATATCTCCTCTAACTTGCATTACCCACTTCTCTGTTCCTGAGGACACTACACTGTTTTGCCTACTCAGTATTGTCCTACAGGACCAGTGTGTATTTCACCTCCAAATTCCATCCACCCTTCCCCCTGACCTAAGTCTACCAATGTTCCTCAGTCCTATTGAATGCTGGCAGTTGTCTGCACTAACACCGCACAGTTTCATGACTGGCAACTAGGCTTTTTTCTTCAGAAAATGACTTGAAGCCCACCTTGCTGGGGTCATCTGACCCCCAGTAGTCTTTCCTGCCCAAGTGCAGGGGGACTGGATCTGATGATCTGTAAGGTACCTTCTAGCCCCTAACATCTATGAAACTAGGAAATGGTCATTATAGATTAGGCTGTGTCCATTGTGTATATTAATAATGACCACATACTACAGTGAGATGGGCCATGATGCAAATGGACAATCATTCTCTTTTCAGGCTTGTTGGAAGGTAAGCTAAGGGCTGGTTGCCCCTCACTTCCTTTCTTTTCTCCAGGGATTTGGAGCAGTTACAGAAAGCATCATAGACCTTGGTGTGATACTATACAGGTTTCCCTCTATTTATGCGGGTTTTTTATATGTGAATTAGCTCATACGCGATGAGCATATTTAGACCCATAATTTTTTATATGTGAGGTAAATTCACTCTTATGCGATCAGCATAGATACCCCCACACCCAAGCAGGTAAATCTGTGGGGGAAGGGGAAAGGACTGTGGCCCCACTCACCCCAGCCCCAGCTGCAGCGGCCCTGAGAGCGGCTGGCACTAGCTGCCTGCAGCTGCTGGGCTGCACCGTGCTCTGCCTGTCCCCCCGCGCCTGGGCTCCCCCCAGTTCCTGGGCTGCCCCGTGCCATGGTGCAGGCAGCTGGTATCAGCTGCTCCCGGGGCTGCTCCAGCATGGGCTGAGGTGAGTGCGGACAAGAGGAGCCCTGGGCGGCATGGTGCGCAGCACTCACCCCAGCCCCAGCTGCAGCAGCCCTGGGAGCAGCCGGCACCAGCTGCCTGCAGCAGGGTGTGGCACAGCCCAGGAGCAGAGGTGAGTGAGGACAGGTGGAACATGGTACAGCCCAGCAGCTGGCACCAGCTGCTCCTGGGGCCACTGCAGCCAGGGATGGGGAGAGTGTCGCTCCGTTCCCTCTGCTTTGCTGCCTTGTGCAGCCTCAGGAGCAGCACCCCTCCCCCAGCCCCTTCCCTAGTCCCAGCCTCACTACCTCCCTCCCTCCCTCCCTCACCACCATGGGAACCTATCCCTATTTGTTACGTTGTAAAGTGGGTTCACTTTATGTGAATTTGATTTATGCCCCATTCTCCAGGAACACATGTATAGTAAATCGAGGGAAACCTGTACATGGTTAAGAAAAGAAACCCTTTAGTGGAATGCATGCACAGAGGGAGCATTGATTGCCCCTCTGGTGTATGGCTGCTTCAAAAGCATGTACTCCAATACAGATATTAAGTCCTTTTTTAATTAAAGTTAATTTCTAAGAGACTCATTTTATTACAAAAGATTTCCCCAGCTCAGGCATGTCCAGACCATCTGTTTGGAGCTTGCTATGGCACTGCACTCAACCCGTGGCAATAGGCATGATTCCTTTCAAAGTGACTGACAATCAGATGAGGCATGCAGGTTAGCTCAACAGTGGGTAAAGGGAGAGTGGTACAGGAAGGAGGTGGGGAACGTTTCTGAGAGCTAACACATTGAATGAAAAGGGCTTTATATCTCACGGATTTACTGAGAATTTAGTAAAACAGTGCAATACAAATGTGGAAAATCGTCACCCTGTTGTTATTCATTAGTATAAGAACAACATAGGACTGGAAAGGATCTCTTAACTTGTTAGGTCCAATCCCTAATCCTGTTATTGTAGGCACCTATCTCATAGAATTATTTTAACAAGCTGACCAAACTCCATATTAGTTTGGCCTGAGAACCTCACTGCTCGGCTGGTTAAAAAATTATTTTAATTTCCAAATCTAAATTTATTCATGACCAGCTTATGTCCATTTGTTCTTGTGCCAACATTGTCCTTAAACTATTCTCAACACTTAATGGCCCCTCCTCCCCCAACCCCAACTATAAATAATACATTTCCTATTCTCCAGTCATCTGGTACTTCTCCCACTCTCAGCATGATAGATTTGCAAAAAGTAGTCTGCGGAGAAGGAACTTGCTGAAAAGTGCTACTGTACTTCTAAGTGATTATATTTGATACAGCAGAGACCACAAATATGTTGCAACTATAGTTCCTATTTTCACATGCTAAAAGAATTTACTTTTTGGAGATTAAATTTCCCATGTTTCTGGGGGTGATTTTGTTTGTTTGTTTGTTTGAATACAGTCTTTTGGTCTGCTGTTGAATTTACTAAAGGAGATAAAAATACCTATGCCATGTTTTTTTGCACAGATGCAGGACAAAAATGATTGATGTTTGAAACCTGACAGAACATACTGTAGGTCTCTATGAAAAGAATGTGTTTTACTTGTCTGTGTGCGAACATTTTAAAATAGCAGTTTCAGGCTACTGAAAAATTTAGGAATATGATCGGTGGCTAAGATTCACTGTTTTGTTTTTACATTTTCTTTTATCATATTTGACCTCGGGACCACACGCATTTCCTGTTCACACACTAAGGGTTTAACTTCTGCTGTGAAGAAATCTTTACACACGGCACTACATTGTAATGTTTTCCCTCCATAATATTTCAGCCTCCTGAAAGTCATTATATTTCATACCTACTGCAAGGTCATCTCAGAGGCATCAGTTCTCTTAATGGCTAAAAGAAGTGGGGAAGGTTCTGAATTATTTCAGGGTTTTGTGTGTGTGTGTGTGTGTGTGTGTGTGTGTGTGTGTGTGTGTGTGTGAGATGAGGGTGACTTAAATACCAAACAAGTACATCTGAAGTCGAACTAAAGTCAGATTTCTCTAGGAAATATACAGAACAAATGATGCTCGTTTTAAATGGATCATCCTGTGTTTTTGTAAGGAAAGAAAGTTTTATTTATGAAAGAGTTCATATTTGCGGGCCAAAATAAGCAAGTAACTACCAGAGAGAGATTGCAACAGGCATTGGATAGTTATCTAGGAAAACCTGGATAACCACTAGCCAAGTGGCAAGTGTTGATAAAAAGTCTGTCTTTTAAAGATGGACCCAAGACTCGGAGTTTGAATCCATTTCCATTCCTGGGCATCTCCAGGGTTGGAGGGCATGCTCTTCTCTCCCAGTGCTGAGTTTTACTAGGTAATGGTCACCATTATAACCAAACAGCCTTTTTACTGTTCCATTTTTTTGTCACTGACAAGCATCCACAGAGTGACCAAGACTTGTATTCAGTAGGTCTGATAGGTGTCTTGAAGTGAATGGTGCTGAGGGGAGTAGGTGCTACTATTTCAATGATTTTGTGAGCATGCAGCTGCAGGAGAAGAGAGGAAAAAACAACCAAATAGGTCAGTGTCTATATTTAATCAGTTAAAACTTGCCTACAGTTATCCAGCTGTATCTTTTTCTGTCAGCTAGAAGATTTCTGTGCAAGATGGGAACCGTCTAGTGTTAATCTGGGTCCTTGCCCCTCCAAATACCATGGCTAGCCATTGTACCTTGGGCAAATGGGCAAGCGCTCTTTTTATGTCCATACTGGTTTACTTGGAGTCTAGTTTTGCCTCTGTTTTTGCAGGATGTTTTTTCTCTACAGGAGGATGATTAGAGTAACTTGACTTAATGACACATTTTCAGCACTGATTTCAGTAGTGACAGTTACAAACGGTTTCAAGATAAGAAACAGGTGTTTCAGCATGGTCCATCAGGCAGAAGGAGAACAATGCCCTCCCCAATGTCATTGCTCATGAGTGTATTCAATGACTATTTTTTGATGAAGATTATGTTCAGCCTTTAGGTAGCATTCTATTTAGTCTGCATATTTTGGGTGAGCTGTTGGAGTGGAAAATCTTTAATTTCTTTTTAATGCAAACACAAATCTTACAAGCTCTTATCAGGTGACTGTAACAGAAGTGTTTCTTCTGGGGTCCATCTATCGGTGACCCTGCCCTCCTGTTATGGGCCAACTGCCTGCCTTCTCTCCTGCCATGCCTAGTTGTTAAATTATTTTGTAGATGGTAATTAGTGGGAAGCTGCCCATTTATTGCCCTGACTCCAGGGGGCGCTATCTGTGGCCCCTTTTCCTCCCCTACACTGCAGCCCAAGCCTCGCAGATGATACTGACATGGTTTGATCTGGGTCTTGTTGTAATTTGGCCGCTCCTTGTCCTCCCTGGGCTTTCTACAGCCCTGTCTCACACTGCGCCCTCATTGGTGCTTGGGCTTTCCACAGCCCTGTCTCGCACTGCGCCCTCCCTGGGGCTTCTCTCACCGCCCCAGGGAGAAAGATATAATATAAGTACCAAATCCATCTAAAAAGGGATATATGTGTCGTTAGAAAAACAAGCACTTTTACAATAATGGCAATAATAAAAATACATGTGTATAATATGCCCAGAGTCATATGCACATCGCATGCATACAATATCTACCCAGAGTTTTCTATGTATCCTACATACCTGTTCCATTAACAAATCTTTCAAACGCTCCATTTACGCACACATGTGTGCACATGCACTGCGAAGTTACGTGTGAGCATGTCCTAACTTTAAAACAGCTAAACATGCCACATAGTATGGGCTAGGTGAAATATGACCAAATCTGTGAGTAGCTGCATGTTAAAAGTTAATACCATTTCTTGCCTGCATAGCTCTGACTTACCACTAGAAGGCTGATGACCAGAGCCATGGCTAGGGGCCAGGACACAGGGTCTCCACCCCTGCTCTGGAGAACAAGGGCTGGGATCAGTGTATACTGGGATGCTGGAGGAATATGAATTACTTGTTTTATCTCTGGAACAGACTGAAATTATCCTAACATGAGCAAGGTAGTACAGCCCAGAGTTAACCCTTGCCTGAAGTGGCATAACTTTGAGATGTTCAGAGGGTACTTAGCATGCAGGCACTTTAAAATGCAGGCGCTTGTGTTTTAAGCGTCCTTAGTATGGTCTAAGTGTCACTCTGACACCTGCAGTGGCTCTGGTATTATTAAACATGGGGTTTGTACACGCTAACTGAAACACATGTAAAATGAAATCAAAACAAAGAGAAAAGAAGGTCATGTAGGGTGTGGTTGTGCTTGGCCATTCCACACATGAAAAGTGGTGAGGCAGTAACAAGACTTTCGTTTCCTTGTGTGGCTCACAGAAGTGCCAGTCATGCATGCTCTTCATTAAATGAGGTGCTGGGATGTCTCCCTAGATCATTTCCTGGGGACATCTACTCCTCCAAAGGGGCTGGGAGGAGGCAGAGATATACAAGCCCTCTGAACTGATGGATGGCATTCAAGAAACAAGCTGCACCCTCCAACCCCCGGGGTGAAGCAGGAGGCTCCCTGATCTTGCACAAAAGATGCAGAATGTCTTCTCATGCTTATGATACCTTTCCAGCCTTCTCGTGTCCTCCCCTTCCCTCCCCGCTGGCAACATGTATACTCTTCTTGAAAGGATCTGAGGAGCAATGCAGCTCTGTGCTGATGACAATATAGGGCCATGCCTCAGCAGTGCCATTGAGCCCTTAGAGCTGGGACTTCTTAATGAACAACCAGAAAAGAAGATTAATTGGCAATAAATAATGTATTTTGTTCACACCTAAGGCAGTCTGGCCTCCAAAGGGTTCATTCCTCTGATGACAAGGAGCTCTGTGTTAATAGCTATTTGTCACCCATTGTGGTGCTTAAACAGGCTGAACTGAGCAGTGTTCAGCTAATATGTCGGTGCCACAGGCAGGTTTTTCCATTATTTTTTTTTAAGCTTTCTCTCCTGTGGTGACTGTTCACAGCAATTATTAAAAGTGAAACAATTAACAGACATTATTCTGGGAGAGCTGAAAACAAAACTTTCACAGGAAGAAAGAATGAGGAAAAGAGAAGATATATTTGTACTAACCTTTTAAAAATCTCCCAGCACAGACACAGACATGCACGTGCACACACACACACACACACACACACACACACACACACACACATATATATATATATATATATCCCTGCTAGGCTGAGTAGAATTGGAAGTGATAGTTACCAGTATAATATTTAAATGAGAGTTAATTACCATAAACCATTTGGATTTTAATGTCTCCTTCTGTACAGTATGTAAATCAGGCTTGGAATGGCTCTGCAAGCTTGCTTTGGTCTTCTGGTACTCTAGATATAAGGGTTGTTTTTTTCAGCGCTGGGGTTTACTTGCACAATTCCCACTATCACTAGTGGAAGTCCCATGGCTAAATCCTCAACACTATATATACATTGAAGTTTGGCCCTGTAATATTTACAAACAGTACAACAGCAAGGACAGGCTATATTTGTGTTCCTCTCCAAGTCTGAACACCCAGAGAAACCCCTAGAATTTAACTTGGATCAGGTACTGAGATGGTTCAGTGGGTCACATTTTGGTAGCATGGTATTTGCATGCTCCCATGGAGGCCTACCACAAACCACATTAAAGGAAAGAAGCAAAACAATAGTGAGAACTTGTGGAGGTCAGGTGAGGCGCTGGAGGATTCGGAGATGGCAAATATAGTGCCCATCTTTAAGAAAGGGATGAATGGATGATTGCAAACCAGTCAGTCTCACATACACATTTGGAAAGATCATAGAACAGGGCCTCAGAGACTCCACTGTGAAGCACCTAGAGGAGAACAAGGTGACCAGGAACAGCCAGAATAGATTCACCAACGAGTCATACCCAAGTAACCTGATTTCCTTCTTTGATAAAGTGACAGGCTCTGTGGATGTGGGCAGAGAAGCAGATGTGATATACCTTGATTTTAGCAAGGCTTTGGCATTGTCTTCCCTGGCATTCTTATTTACAAGCTAAGGAAATGTAAACAAAAATACTCTATATCTAGTTGGGGGGTGGGGAGCTATCAAATGGAGTTCCTCAAGGGCCTGTCCTGGCATTAGTTAATATCTTCGTTAATTATTTGGATGATGGGATTGAGTGCATACTTAGCAAATTTGTAGATGACACTAAGTTGGGTGGTGTTCCAGACACCCAGGAAGATGGGGGGTAGGATGCAAAATGACCTAGATAGGCTGGAAAATACGGTCTGCAATCAATCAATACAGCAGAGAAGGAGCTGGTGGTGATAATAGACCATAAGATGAATATAAGACAACAGTGTGCTCTTGTTGCAAAAAAGACCAACAGTATACTGGGCTGTATTAACAGGTGTCAGTTGCAAATCAAAGGGAGTGATTCTTACACTCATATTCAGTCCTGGGGAAGCCTCACCTTGAGTGCTGTGTCCAGCTTTGAGCTCCACACCTCAAGAAGAATGTGGAAAGATTGGAAAGAGTCCAATGGAAAGTGACAAAAATGATTTGAGACCTGGGAGGTATGACAGATAAGGAAAAGCCGAAAGAACTAGACTTTATTTGGTTTGGAGAAGAAAAAACTAAGAGGGGATTTGATTATAGTCTTCAAATAACTGAAGGGCAATTACAGAGAAGATGGAGATGGGCTTTTCTCTGGCTGTAGGGGATGAGACTAGGAGCAATGGCCTCGAGCTGCAGCAGGGGAAATTTAGGCCAGAGATTAGGAGGAACTTTCTGACTACAGGGGTGGTCAAGCATTGGAATATACTACCTAGAGAAACTGTGGAATCTCCATACCTGGAAATTTTCAGAAGAAGGTTGTCTGGGATGTTTTAATTGGCTGATCCTGCCTTGAGCAGAGGGCTGGACTAGATAACCTTATGAGGTTTCTTCCAGCTCTATTTTGCTATGATCCTATGGTGGAGAAGCGTCTATCTTTGGCACTCTGAACACAGACAAGCAGGCAAGATTCCTGGGTGGCTAGTGCTAAATTGTTTCTGAAAATCCTACTAGGTGCATGTAATTCTGTGGTACTTTCTCTCCCTCTAACCTCAGCTGCTGGTCCCATAGTCCATTATTCCTTTTGGATTTATCAGGTTCCATTACCCATTCATTCTCTGGGGCATGTGATAAATTATAGTACTTACTCCTTAAAATCACACTTCAGGTGACTATCTTAAAACTGTTTGTAAAAGCTACTTAAGGAATCTTGCACCATCTCTAAAAGGAAGCTATTTATACTTCTTATTGGTAGTTTCATAATTTCATAGTTGGTAGGGTCGGAAGGGACCTGAGCAGAACATCAAGTCCGACCCCCTGCCATGGCAGGGAAGAGGA
>NW_005843124.1:109347-111730 GCF_000455745.1 Alligator sinensis | reverse complement strand
TTGTAACAGGCCACTAGATCCCCCCTCAGCCTTCTCTTGTGGAGGCTGAACAGGTTCAGGTCCCTTAGCCTCTCCTTATAGGGCCTGCCCTGCTGACCCCTGATCATGTGGGTGGCCCTCCTCTGGACCCTCTCCATGTTGTCCACATCCCTCCTGAAGTGCGGTGCCCAGAACTGGACGCAGTACGCCAGCTGCGGCCTGACCAGTGTTGCATAGAGCGGGAGGATTACCTCCTTGGACCTGCTTGAGATGCACGAAAGGTACGGTTGGCCTTCCTGACCACGTCCCCACACTGTTGGCCCATGTTCATTTTGGCATCAATAATGACACCAAGATCCTTTTCTGCCTCTGCACTGACAAGAAGGGAGTTCCCCAGTCTGTAGGTCTGCTCCTGGTTCTTCCCTGCCAGGTGCAGTACCTTGCACTTCTCAGTGCTGAAACCCATCCTGTTCTCATCCGCCCACCCCTGTAACCTGTCCGGGTCCGATTGCAGCCTATTCCTCCCTTTTAGCATGCCCACTTCTCCCCACATCTTGGTGTCATCTGCGAATCTGAACAGGATGCTTTTTACCCCCTCGTCCAAGTCGCTGATGAAGATATTGACCAGTGCAGGCCCGAGGACCGAACCCTGGGGGACCCCACTGCCCGCACCCCTCCAGGTTGAAAAAGACCTGTCCACCACCACTTTTTGGGTGCGGCCCTCCAGCCAATTAGTGACCCATCTGACTGTGTAGGTATGGATGCCACAGTCTCCTAGTTTTTTAATGAGAATGGGGTGAGAGACAGTGTTGAAGGCCTTCCTAAAGTCCAGAAAGACTATGTCCACCATGACACCTGCATCCAAGGATTTTGTGACCTAGTCATAGAAGGCCACCAGGTTGGTCTGACAGGACCTGCCTCTAATGAACCCATGTTGGTTGCCCCTAAGCATAATCTCCCCTGTTGGCCCTTGCGGACATGCGCCAGGATAATTCTCTCAAAAAGCTTACCCAGGACCAAGGTAAGACTAACAGGCCTATAGTTTCCTGGGTCCTTCTTCCTCCCTTTTTTGAAAATGGGAACCACATTGGCCCTTTTCCAGTCCTCTGGAACATCGCCAGAGTACCATGAGTGCTCATAAGGCTATACCAGGGGTCCCGCAATGACCTCTGCTAATTCCCTCAGCACTCTGGGGTGGAGATCACCAGGACCTGCTGATTTAAATACATCCAGTCCCTCCAAAAGTTCCCTGACTAGGTCCTCTCTGACCCTAGGCCTAGGTGCACCTCCCCTGGGGCCTACTGGGGTCCCAGTGAGGGGGATGACCTGGTCCCTGCTCAGAAAAATGGAGGCAAAGAAATTGTTAAATAAGTTAGCTTTGCTTGTCTGGTGCGATGACCAGATTTCCTAGCGTGTCCTGCAGAGGCCCCACGTTACCCGGTACCTTCTTTTTACCCCCTGTGCCTTTAAAAAAAGGACTTCTTGTTGTCCTTGATCCGGGTAGCTAGTCCCAGTTCCATCTCTGCCTTGGCCTTCCTGACTGCCCTGCTACAATCCCGAGCAACAGAGGTACAGTCCTGCCTGGTGATGGCCCCACCCTTCCATTGGGTGTATGCCTCCTTTTTAGTTAGATGTTCCCGGATGCTTTTGGTGAGCCATGGGGGCTTTTGCGCCCTCTTGCCCACTTCAATCTGTGTTGGGATTACCTCTCTTTGGGCTTGGAGGATCATCTCCTTCAGGAACGACCACTCTTCTTGGACACTCCCCTCCCCTCCCCTCCAGGACCTCAGTGTCTCCCCGATTATTCTCCTTATCTCATTGAAATCTGCCCTCCTAAAGTCCAGGGCTGCTGCCTTGCTGCAGGCCTTTGCCACCTTGTGCTGGGTGGTGAATTCCAGCAGGCGATGATCGCTATCGCCCGGGTGGTCGAGCACCCGCAGTTCCCTCACCATGTTGCCACCTGTGGCCAGGACCAGATCCAGCAAGGCTTCTCCCCTGGTGGAGCTGTGCACCTCCTGGGTTAGGAGACCTCCCAGAGCTCCTCAAACCCACAGACCACTATCCCATACTCCTAATTCATGTAGGCACCAATGACACGGCTCGGAGCGCTCCCAGCCAGGTCATGAGGCGCTACAGGGATTTGCGAGCGGGGCTAAAGGGTCTGGGGGCACAGGTGGTGTTCTCGTCGATCCTCCCAGTCTCAGGCTATGGGCCGAGGAGGGAGAGGAGGATCCACGTGGTCAACCAAAGACTGCGGCGCTGGTGTCATCGGGAAGGCTTTGGCTTTCATGACCACAACCCGCTCTTTGGCGAGAGAGGCAGCGAGCTACTGGGAAGAGATGGCCTCCACCTCTCTCCCCTAGGGAGGAGGCTCTTCTCAGCCAGACTGGCTGACCTGCTCCAC
>NW_005843124.1:107459-107783 GCF_000455745.1 Alligator sinensis | reverse complement strand
GTGTAGTGCCCGAAGACTGGAAGAAGGCCAATGTGGTGCCTATCTTCAAGAAAGGGAGGAAAGTGGATCCGGCTAACTATAGGCCCATTAGCCTGACTTATCACCTGGACAAGGGAGAAGAGAGAAGGGAGAAGAGAAGAGAAGAGAAGGGAGAAGAGATTGATGTCATATATCTTGACTTCAAAAAAGCCTTTGACCTGGTTTCCCATAATCACCTCTTAGAGAAACTGGCCAATTGTCGCCTTGGGTCCTCCACGATCCACTGGCTGGAAAACTGGCTCCGGGGTCGGACCCAGAGGGTAGTAATTGATGGAAGTCACTCAT
>NW_005843124.1:81833-106849 GCF_000455745.1 Alligator sinensis | reverse complement strand
CTGGAAAAGCGCAGGCTCAGGGGTGATCTGATGGCCACCTATAAGTTTATCAGGGGTGACCACCAGTATCTGGGGGAACGTTTGTTCACCAGAGCGCCCCAAGGGATGACAACTAGGTCGAATGGTCATAAACTACTACAAGACCGTTTCAGGCTGGACATAAGGAAGAATTTCTTTACTGTCCGAGCCCCCAAGGTCTGGAACAGCCTGTCACCGGAGGTGGTTCAAGCGCCTACATTGAACACCTTCAAGAGCAAACTGGATGCTCATCTTGCTGGGATCCTATGAACCCAGCTGACTTCCTGCCCTTTGGGCAGGGGGCTGGACTCGATGATCTTCCAAGGTCCCTTCCAGCCCTGATGTCTATGAAATCTATGAAATCTATGAGATGGAGGTCCTGTATCTCGGCTAGGAACCTACGTGAGCAGTCAGACCTGGCTGACTGCTCTTCCCAGGAGATGTCTGGAAAGTTTAGGTCACCCATGATGACCACGTCCTTTGACCTAACTGCCTTCTTGAGCTGACTTAAGAATTCCTGGTCTAGCTCTTCCCCTTAGTTGGGTGGTCTGTAGTAGACCCCCACCGTTAAGTCCCTTTCCCCTCAACCTCATTGTATTCTAACCCAGAGCACTTCAGTGTGCCCCTCCTCTGACCCAGTGCTACTCGTTGAGGATGTGTATTTTTCCTTGATGTAGAGCGCCACACCCCCACCTTTTCTCCTTGTCCTATCACTCCTGTACAGCCTATAGTCCTTGATATTCACCACCCAGTCATGTGTTGGGTCCCACCACGTTTTGGTGAGCCCCACTATGTCTGGGCTGGTGTTAGCTAGCAGGAGGGTAAGTTCCTCCTGCTTGTTCCCCATACTACGAGCATTAGTGTAGAGGCATTTGAGGCCTCCTGAAGATGCATGCACTGCCCCCCTAATCCCAGTACTACCCAGGCCCCTGTTGCTTACCTGGGTATATGTTCTGCTCATCATCGGTCTAGGCTGGGCTGTTGTTGTGGGTGACGCTTGGTTTAGTGGTCCAAGGCTTCCTCTGCCCTCATCTTTCCCTTCCCCCAACGAGCCTAGTTTAAACCCTGCTGGAGGAGATCAGCCAACCTAGAAGAGAACACACACTTACCTATGGGGGAAAGGTGAAGCCCATCCCACCCAAGCATGTCTCTTGTCCTGATGTGTGGGTCGTTGTCTAAGAAGCTGAAGCCTGCCTTGAGACACCATTTCCTAAGCCACAAGTTGACCTCTCTGTTGCAGGTCTTGTGTCGTCTTCCACATCCGCTCACTGGTAGGACAGAAGAGAAGTAGTAGTAATGGCTAGTTACCATCTCATAAGTTCCACATTTTATAGGGATCAGAATCAGAAATGTGGTGATGTAATTCTTGTCTGCATCTTCTTGTAGTAGCAGCAGTATTTATGGGACTTGCATTTTTCCATGACTGTTAGGTGTGGCCTGCACCCCAAGTATGTGGATATTTCCAGATGTTGTCAGAGTAGGGACTACTTGTTCCATCTGGTCTGGACTCCATTTTTACTGACATCATACTTGATTAGCTGATCTCTAGTCTGACACTGATACCTTAACAAGACTCACCCCAGTGCCTTCAAGTTCATCTTGTCAGACCTTTTCTGTAAGATGTTCTGAGGGATGTTTTCCTCAAAAAATCCCAAACCCACAGCAGTTTTGCAAATCCTCCTTATGGTTCTGCTGCCTTGTTAGTCTCTTCTCTCCCTCTTGTGTGGGGGGCCTAGTTTGCTTTGCAAAGTGGTGTCATTATAAATGCATCAGCCTCTGCCAGTATCATACACACAGCCTTCATTTAGTCCTCCAAGCTCGATTACATCTGAGGATGTCTTGGGGTAATTAAGTAATATTAGAACATTCTCTTTTTTCCCCCCTAATGCAGCTTTCAAAGCGCCAGCCCTTGCACTCACCCACAAGAGCCCACTCCTCTGAGCCTCTAAATTCTCCCTAATGTACCTCACCATGAATGAAGGCTAATTACATTTCTAAAAGATATCATTAGTGTCATATTCATACTAGATTTCAGAGAGCTGGCACAAAGAGGGAAATGCTCCCTTAGGTGTCTTGCTGCTTTAACATTTTCAGTGCCACTGGGGGGTCAAACCAGCGTTTTCCAAATCTGTCTGTTCAGACAATAGAGCAAAGGGGATCTCAGTCTGGAAAAGAGGGCATTGGGATGTTATGGGCTTCATAATTACAGTCTCTTTACACTGATATTTTGCCGCTGTCATCTGAAAAGCTCATAGCAGTTTACAAATGTTAACTAATTAAGCCTCTCAACACCCCTGTGAGATTGGCAATTACTACTACCTTCAGTGGTATTTTAGCCAATCTCATCCTCTCCTCATTGGACAACATTCCCTCTCTCAAACGACAACGAACCAAGGATAGTAAATTACCTGTAGGAATGGCAAACATGCATATGAGGGTTTGATACTGTTTGTTACTGTTTGATAACCAGAAGTATAAATCTGCATGTCTACAGGCAAAAAATCTGTGCCCACCAGGTTACATGCCCGTGATGCTATTGGACAACTCCATTGCCCTTGGAG
Organism: Alligator sinensis; assembly: GCF_000455745.1. Lineage (NCBI taxonomy): Eukaryota > Metazoa > Chordata > Crocodylia > Alligatoridae > Alligator > Alligator sinensis. The sequence continues at coordinate 104,270 of NW_005843124.1, read as the reverse complement.
AAATTACTCAACATTTCCACTGGTGTGGCTGCCTGGGGTCATTTGAGTAGCCCAGTATTATACTTGTGGCTCCCATTCATGGGAATGTCATGGCTGAGGAAGCAAATACTGAAAGGTACCAGATGAACAGGGACCTACCAAATTCACAGGCTCCAGCAGCTGATTACATGGATGTAACACAGCTGGCCCCCCTGATTTCATAGCCATATCATGGCTGGGGTCACCATTTTGAAGGCCACGCTGGGTGAGCAGTTTCAGCCAGGTGGTACCTGCCCCAGTGCAAGAGGCTCTGGCTTCAGTTTCTGGCTGCCAAATCTAGAGCTAGGGCCCCAGCAGTCTGCATAGCACCGAGCCCTGCTTGCTCATGCTGGAGCAGCCTGTGCAGTGCTCCCGCTGATGCCCACAGCCCAGCTGGGTGCTGCTCTGCATGCCCATCTCCAGTTACAGGATCTGGAGCCAGGCCCCCACGTGCCTGCCAGGAGTAGTGCAGTGCAGTGCAGCAGGAGTGAGAGGAGGAGCTGCTGCTGGAGGCGAAGAGTGCAGAGCAGCACTGACTGCGTGCAGTCATACAGGGAACAGCCTGCTGGCAGCTGGTCCTGCCCCTGTTGTATTACACTGTGCCATGCCAGGCTTTTCCAGGTGGGTGGGCGAGTAGCTTCAGCCAGGTGGCTCCTGCCAGTGCCAGTGGTCTGGCTTCAGCTCCTGGCCATTTTCCCAGAAGCTGGAACTGGAGGCCCATGCTCTGGGGCAGGAGCAGGAGCAGCTTCAAACAGGCTGTTCCCAGGGTGCAGCCAGCCAGGTGCTGCTGTGTGCCCCTGGCCTCCAGGAGCAGCCTCTTTTTTTTTTTTGTCTTTGCTCCCTGCCCCCTCCCTACAGCCTTTTAGGAGACAGCTTTTTGCTGGCTCTTTGCTGGCTTTTTTAACATAGCCAGTTCCCTGTGCTTTTTTACAGGGAACCAGCTATTTCACAGGAGACTGCCAATTACACGATTTCCATGAAATTCATGGAATTGTGTATTTGGTGGGTCCCTACAGATGAACAAAGGACAATAAAACGGGCTGATTTGCATCACATACCAGTTCTACATCAGTGTAGCTCTCCTAAAGGAGTTACTGCTGCTTCACTGCAGAGTAAGGGAGATAAATATTAGACCCAAGGAGTTTTTTGGGTGCTCCTTTCAAGGAGTATTGTGTGACCAGAAAAGAACCCAGGGACCATTTGGGGCTAGCACCATAAAAAATGCATGTTTACATTGTGCTTTGCACTTTCTCCACTAGGCCCATTCAGTTCTTGCCATGGCAAGAATAGGCATGCAGTCCTGATGGACTTCTCAGAAGCAGACTAAGATTTGTCGGAAGACTCCGGGAACAATAGGATTTTATGTGTATTGACAGACACGTAAGGCTCAGAACTGGGCAACTCAGTGCTGAAGTAAGTTGAGGTGTTTTGGGGCTCACTATTGAATTGAAGGGAGGGTTGCATTTCTTAACGGAGCTGCATTGAACAACTAGGTAATAAACTAAAGGATGCTACAGCTTGGCACTGTGGTACATTGCTGGGGAGGGGAGGGCTAGGATGAGAAGTTTGCACACTCAGCTTACCATGTGCTTGGCACTAGCCACTGCTTCCCATCCCTCACTTTAATGAGCACTCAGTTTCAACCCACTGTTAAACACTTATCATGGATAGTGTCATGTCCCCCTATGCAGAAGGGCACGATGAAGGGCTGTCCAGAGTATCACGAATGCTTATGGATTGTTTTATTGCAGGTATATTTTTGACCAAAATTATGTGTGAGAACCAGAAACAAATAAAAGCTGGTTTCATCTCACTTAAGGATGGATTGCAAAGCTTTTGTGAAGATATACACTTAAAAAAATGTTTAAAGATCAATCAATGACAAAATTTATGTGCAGCCTTTAAAACACATTCAGGGCAGTGCTTTGACTTTAAGTTGCTGCCTGAGCTGTAAGGAGAAGATACTCTTTGTTGGGGATGCTGGTCTCAGAGGCATTTATATCTAAAATAGACACAGTAGGACAGATAATGCACACTGGTGTAGTTCAAACTTTGTTCTACGAGGCTATACTGATTTTGCAGCCCTTAGGGATTTGCACCCATGCCTCTATGATCTGTCTGAGGGCCCTCTACCATTTTACAGGGTTCAGTAAGGTAGATGGGCAGAGTGGAAAATTGGCTACAGTTCTTCCCTCCCCACTTTCCCTTTGAAGAATCTATCCCTGCTGTCTGGTATACCAGAAGTGCCAGGATCGTGTCCCTGACCTCCAAATAAGAGCATAAAGTGAAGTAGATGGCACCACCTACCACTGAGAATGGGGGAGAATGGGTGATAGATTATGTCTTTTCCCACATTTTACCCATGCCGAGCTGAATATAAAATCTAGACATGCATTTTTCTCCTTTCTCTGTCAACCAGACCCTGCATCCCAGGGTCCATCTATTCCCTCTAAGTAACAGCTGGCATGACAGGTACTTAGATCAGAGCAGACAATGTTTTCCTTCCACTTCATGCCTTACCTGGTGCTTCTATGATGTTCTCCTCTGTAGCAAGGGCAACTGGAGATCAGAATCCCCTTATACAACTTGTGTGGCTCAAAAATGAAAGTGAGGGAGTCATTAGAAGCTGAAGCACAGTTACTATGCACTTTATTTCTTTATAGTCAACATATCCATCGGCACTTAGATGCCGGTCTGCAGATTCCAGCGGGGACAGACTGGAGGATAAGCTTCAATGAGTCATATGTTTCTGTGTATTTGCAGTGATTTTACCCTAATAAATAATTACCCATGATATCAAGGAAACTGCCCAAGTTTATGAGATCTTGATGACCAGCAGTTTGTTTGAAACTTTATGGAGCAGCTAATTGTGAGCAATGTGGGAACCCTAGTCATTCCCACACCTTTGTTATCTCTCTAGCCATAGCTGGGCTGCCAACTTCTCTTGGAAAGGTAGCATAGTCTGTTGTCTGTAAAGGGAAAACTGTATTCACTGTAGCCTTTAAATGTGACTGTTGCTGAGCTAATTAGCCTGAGCTGTGACCTCTCTGGGGTCTGAGGTTGTGTTTGTGTTTATTTTAATGGACAAAGATGGCACCTGTATTGCAGGCTGAAGTAGCTTCTAGAGCAGCCAAAGGATGGATCCTCCATAAATTTCAGGGCTGCCAGTTCAATGAGGATGAATTCAAACAAAGGTCAGAAATCCTGGACACCATCCAGTTTCCAGTAGGCATTCTCAAAGCAGTGGAGGCTAAAAAGTGTTTAATTGTATTTTTTATTTCAGATGACAGGAGGACTGAAACATAATGGGGGAAGTCTGGGACTCAAGAAAAATGTAATATCTAACAAGTAGGTGGGGAAATCCTAAAAATAAATAGCTTGTACAGATTCCTTCTGAGGCCTGGGGTTTACTCTCACCTGGATTGCTCTCATTGGGTGCATCTACACGTTCATTAATGCGCAGTAGTTATTATACATTTAGTTTAGTACTTGCTTAATGAAGTACTAACTAAATGCGCAGTAACTACAATTACTGTGCACATGGTTTTTTCATGATGGTTACTAGCTTAATAGCAGTTTTTGACTAGCTAGGCTACCGTGCAGTAAGCATCTCATGTAGACGCATCCAGTGGAGACTGCAAGTAGATTTTGATTTGGTTCCAGATTGCTCCCACTGTTTTGAAGCCCATGTAAATCAGGAGCAACATCACTGAAGTCTGAGAGGTTCCAGTAGATATCTAAGTGAGAGCAGAATCAAGGACATAATGTAGTTCCTGATCCAAGCATGACTAGAATCTTTTATTTTTCGGGTTTTCTGATTCATTTACTCTGGAATCTACATGTTGTTTGGTTGGACAGATGATGTGCCTTCATTATTCTATTGACAAATTTATTGAATATAAATTGTTCATTGATTAGAAACTTGAATATGGTTTGAGGGACACCCACTGACTGCAGCATGCTTTTGGATCAGGCCCATATTCATTATCTGGACTGAACCAGGACTGAAATTAGAAGCATCTTGTGGCAAGAAGAGAGATTTTTGAGATCTGGAACAGCTATAAATCCTGAGAGAGAGCCATTTTTCACAGTTACAGCCCAGTGCTTAGATCAAAGAGGATTAGGCAAACAAACTGATCTAGCCCTGATGTAGACCACTTGAAGTTGTTTGTACTCTGTAATTATATGTTCCTGTACATTACAGTACACAATAATTAAATGTAATAGGTCCATAAGTCATAATGACCTTGAAACCTGCACTTTGAGTTGGAAGGTGAAAATAAGCATGGTAGTTACACCCAGTAAGAGGAAAATTGTTAGATCATCTAATGTGTAAAGTCCAGTCCAGGGAGCACAAGAAAGGTATTTCGGGTTTTCCTTTCTTTTGGAAATTTTGCCACAAATTCAGTCTGAGTGAAGAAAGGAATACAATTCAGGTTTTGCTAAATTCAGAATCCATTCAGTGTAGGGATTTGTTCTCATTTCTTAAGAGTTAAAATTCCTCCTAGCTGGCTTTCTCTGTGATTTGGGGGGGGGGGGTTACTTGGTTTTCCTTGCCTGCATTTTCTATCTCAAACTTCTTTTGTAGTTGCTGATTTTCTTCTTTTTTTCATTTTTTTTTCTCCAAAGAAGTTTGGTAATATATCCTACCTCTAATCAATGAACAATTTATATGCCATAACTTTGTCAATAGAATAATGAAGGCACAATCGGAGTTTCTTCCGTAATGTGAGGAAGTGGTTGCCTGTGACTGAAGGTCAATGGAAACTTGGCAGTGCATGGTTTTACTGTTTTGGGGTAGCCCATCAGCAAAATGTAAGCTTTAAACATTGAGAATAAATGCAGGACATAATGGACACTGCCAGGAACATTGTCATATTTATAGGAAAGCTGAATTCTCAGCAATATGACATTCAAGAGGCTTTGTATCCAAATACGTTCATTAACTACTCTGGTGTATTAACTACTCTGGTGTAAAGAAGGGGTTCCATGCATCTGGAATTATCCCAAAGGACTTGATATATTTCTTGATAGATGTTATTCTCCCCAATAATACTTGATAGCAAGTGAAGCCAGTTCCTGCTCAGTGAGTGAGGTAAAGAGCTCCATTAGATTCCCCTAGGGATTCCAAGACAATTCTGTAGAGACAGACTGCATGGTGAAAAAAATGGGCACCTCACTTAACCTAACTTCCAGTGAAGCTTGGTCTCATCTGTCTCCTGTCACTTTAGATTCCACCATCATCTCTTCATCATTCCCAGGGCTGCTGCTGAGGTAAAAAGAAAACAAAAGAAAAAGCCAGCCATGAAAGAAGAGATTACTGGAGGGAAAGAAGCATCATCTGAAGTGAAACTTTACTATATGGCTTGGCTTACTAGCATTAGCTAATTTCTGACTTCAGCAAAAGAGAAAAACCCTACAAATATAATGTGTAAATCCAGCTGTGCTTAAGTGTCCCTTTTCGTCTGAGTCACATAACAATATTCAGTCAGATTCTCAGTTGGTTTAAATTGACATAGTTCCATTAATATCATTGCTGAGGAGTGGGCCTATTATGCATGAGGTTTTATTGTTGGTAAAAAAACTGCCAAATTTGTTAAGTTTTGTATTGCACTGACTCTGTGGACTAAATACAAGTAACAGTAGGGCAAACTGCTGTCACTCTCACTAGCCTATATTCAATTTCATTTGGTTCTTATGCTTCTTTATAGGTCCTTGCACCTAAGCCACTCACCTCAGCCTTCTAAAGATAAAGCTTACATGGCTCAGTTGTTATTTCATGAAGCTTCCATAGGCAAAGAACTGTTATTCCTTGATCCACATGAGACTCAACCTTTCTTTTGAGACGACCCATAACAAATGCTTGTTTGGAAGGAGATTTTTGTCTTGAGGATGGATTTCACCTGAGACCATCTTACACCCACTTTAGACAGATCACTGAATGCCTATGACTCCTTCTGGGTGTGAGAACAGTCAAGGACATATGAGCTGACGTGCTTTACAAGCAAGGAGGCAGAGAAGCACAGTCATTTAGCGTATTATTAATCATTTTTAATGTGTAGGTTCCTTTAGCTTTGATAGTTTAAAATATCTGTCAGAAAGGTTACCTATATAATTATATATATATAAATTTCATAAATGTTCTTGCCAAAACAAATGGAGTGTCTCATGCTCATGCCAGGGATGGACCCAAAGAAGCTGTAAAAATGACTTGTCACAATGGACAAAAGAATTGGAGTCCTTGATCTCCATCACAGTCCTGAAAACAGCTAAAAACTTCAAAAATGAATTTGACATTTTTGTGGATTTGAATAGCTTGCGTTATTACCCTGACCCAGATGGGTACTATCCAGGGGTTATCAAACCTCATGCTTCTTGGTATGCCTGAGGCATGTCATGCTGGCCCTTGGAGACCAGATTTCAGACTAAATGACCAATGGCTTTTCCTGGCATGGCGTATCCTCATAGCACCTGCTCCAGCTAGTTGTAATTATTGATTACAATGTTGGAGATGCCCAGAGTATTCTTCCCCTGCCACTGACTCCATCTTTTTCTGATTCATATTTGGCTGTTATAGCTGTTGGCTCTTTGAGAAGCTGTGCCAGTTTTTTTGTTGCCAGACTATGAAATGTAGGTGTTTAAGAGCACTGGGCACAGTAAAGACCTTATTGCTGGAGTCTGCAAGTGAGAGGAACAGTGGAAAAAAACCCTGACCATACCCAGTTCACTCTCTCTTTCAGCATCCACTCTCTGCCACTGTGTGACACAGGATGGTGGGTAAAATGGACATTTAGTCTGACCCAATAAATGGCAGTTCTTGGGTGTGTCTACATGAAATGCTTTACTCAAGATTACAGCAAATTACTGCACAGTGGGCACATCTACATGAGACGCTACATTGCTGTAGCTCATAACTATGGTGATGTAATGGTGGGCACGAACCATGGCACCAATGCTACTGCTCAGTAGGATCAGAAATGACCTGTGTGGTGCTGGGACTGTGCAATAATGGCAGTCATTTAAGCTTAAGGAAGTACTAAATGACTGCGCAGTAACAACTATCTATGCCCAGTCCGCGCAGTTGTAGATGCACCCAGCAAGTCATACCATCTACACATGGAGATGCTTATTATGCAGTGATTTGCTTTAATTGTGAGTAAATTTGCTATCTGTAAATAAAGATAGCAAATTGATTCATGAGTAATTACTGTGCAGTACGACATATGTAGATGGCCAACAGGGACAGAGTGTGCTCCTGGTCAGCCAGGCAGCAGGGGAAGGGAGATTGCTCCCTGCCCCTGGGAGTTGCCTGCTGCCAGGGTGGGAGCAGTACCCCCTGCCCTGGCAGCAGGGAGCTCCCAGCTCCTGCTCCGTGATCGTTTTGGAGATGATTGCTCCCAGTCTCAGCTCTGTGATCGCAGAGCAGGTACAGGGAACAGGCTAGGAACAGTCTCTCAAGCCCCTGACCTGTGATTGTGGAGTGGGGGCTGGGAGCTCTCTGCATGGGGAATGGTCCCTGCCCAGCCTGGAGCTGGCTGAGACCTGCCTCTGACCAGAACAGTTCCCGGCCAGCCCTGGGCTGCACAGGGAAGTCTGCAAGTGCAGCCTGGAGGTGGCTGGGGACTGTCCCATTTTAAGCAGTCTCCAGTCAGCTCTGGGCTGTGCATGCAGACTTCTCTGTGCAGCTTGGGGCTGGCCAGGAACTGTCCCAGTGAGGGGCTAGTCCCAGCCCCATGACCTGATCAGGTGATCAAGGTGCAAGGCTTGGAAAGTACTGCAGGGATGAGCAGGTCCAAGCCCCTTGCCCCATCTGCTGGTGGGGCAGCTAGCAGCAAGCCCCTCCCTGGGTAGAGAATCCCTGCCCAACTGGGGGCTCACTACTAACTGCTCCACTGGCAGATCAGGGCATGGCCCTGCTCCTCCCCTGCAGTTCTTTCCAAGCCTCCTGCCCCTGATTGGGGAGCTGGGCCTGGGAGCTGCCTGCTGCCAGGGCATGGGGACATTGTTCCCACTTGGGCCCAGTGGTGGAGCCCACCCTGGCAGCAGGCAGCTCCCAGGGGCAGGGAGCAATCTTCTGGCCCTGTGCTCTCTGCCAGCCCCTGGGCTAGTACCTGGGGTATCCTAGAACTTCCTCTGGCTGCTGCAGGGCCAGTGCAGAGCTGGAGGGGTTGGGAGCAGGCTGCTACCAAGAGCAGCAAATCTGCTCCCACATCCCCGCTTATGTAGACCTGCCAGGGTGGGTTTACTCTAGAGTAAACCCACCCCACAGCATTTGTACATGTAGACACAGACCTTATATTCTTAATATGGCAGTTGCAGTGTTTCATTTAGCAAGTTCATTTTGCATGTTGAAGAATCACAAGGCACACAAAGCAAGGTGCTTGGACAGCATTAACAAAATAATTATTATTTAAATAAAAATTGGTAAGGAAGTCCAAGGAGAGAGCATGGGAAAGTTATGAACAATGTATCAGTCAGTTCTAGATCCTCTCACAAATATCCCTAGATTTCAGCTGTTGGTGCAAGCCAGGACATTAGCTGCAACAGAATATCATATTTAACTTATTTTGGGACACTTCTAAATAACAGAAGAAAAGGCAGCTTGTGATCTGACCCATATACAATAGATCAAATGAGAATGAACAATGCAGTTACAAAATAAGAAGACTGAGCAATGCATATGCGTGCCAACTAACAGGGTCATTCTCTTGTTTTGGAAAGAAATAGGCATATTTGTGAGATATTATAAGTATCAAGGACCTTGTGTTATTTTGACACAAAGCTGTAGTCTCATTGAAATAGTTGATCAATTATATGTTTCTCCATCACTGAACAAGTCGATTTAAATCAATGGGATTTACTTACCCGGGTACTTTTGAAATACCATTAGGTGTCTGTCTGCATCTTTAGGAACCTAAATACTGGACCTTGGAAATCCTCTCTCCTTGTGTGGTAACATGGCAGCCAGGATTGTCATCCCTTGTCCCACTCTGTTTTTAATCATGAGGGTGTAGCAGAGAGGTTGGAGAGGAATTCTTTCCCCACTCTATTTCATTGTGATCCATGTCCTTTGACCATCAAATCATGTAGCTAGGTCCATCTGTTCTCCCAGGCTTTTCCTGGTGAGGATAAGCCTTAACCCTTATGAAAAAGCCTTATAGTATTAGACAGAATTCCATCATAGTCGTAGAATGGTTAAAAAACCTATAGTAAAGATATTGTTTTCCTTTAACCTGTGCAAAGTTCCAAGTAGTTCTATATAGCCCTGTACGTTTCATCATTATTAAAATAAAAAAAACTTCCTGAAGTGAATGTTTTCAGCATCAGACTTTATTCTGTTACATACAAGGATAAGGGAATAATTGTTATATAGAACTAATGTGGACGGAGATAAGAGAAGTACATGTGTATGCCACCAGATGTAGTCAACTGCCTGAATTTATATGTGGGGCTGATATACAAGTTGGACCAACATAGCACAGGCATGTGATGGCAAACCTGTGGAATGCCTGTAATTAGCTGGCACTACTGAGACATGAAGCTGGATCAGGAGTTTAAACCTCTTGCTAAGATATTTGTTTTGTTTTTTTTCAAGACTGTTGTTTCCCATTTCTTATCAGCATTTGTGCTTGTGTGTCTATGTTACTCATATTGGTATAAACTCCAGCGTATGTAATTATATAAGGGCTGAACTGTATATTTTGCAGTTAGTATATATTGCAATTAGTAATCAGAATACAGTTTTTGTTCTTATTGGTAATACAGAATAAATTACGCACACTTTACTTCTAATATAATGGTGTCCCTGGGCCCCTCTTTATTTCAGCTTTGTTAAATGTGCTAGTACTATGTTTGGGCATATAAACACAAACATTATAACAAATAGCACAAAACAGTGTCCAGAAGCAATCAAAATTTCTATGCTATTTCCTTCTCTCCAGCCAACTGCTCCAGAGCAGGGGGTGCTTCTATCTTCCTCCTCTACCTGTACTCTGCTTCTGTCAAATAGGAGCACTCCAACCTTCCTAGTCCTTCTTTAAATCTATGCATTGAAGTGAAAGTTCTTTTTCTCCTGCTGCATGTTCCTTGACCAAAACTTTTTTGTCCTTAGCTTAGCTCCCTAGTGGATCTATTCCATGCCAAGTCTTTCCTGATCTTGATCTAGCTGCACAAATTTACCTGCCTTTCCTCTGCTAAGTTTGGCTTGAGGAAGGGGTTGGGAACTGGCAGAAGTGTGAATATAGGTCACAGTGGCCATGTCTACACGAGCAGCTGACTGCGCAGTTGTTACTTTGCAGTAATTTAGTACTTGCTTAACCAAGTACTAAATGACTGCACAGTAACTGCATTCCTGTGCAGTCCTGTTGCCCATAGTTATTTTTGGATACTTCTGTTCATGAATCATAGTTCGTGCCTGGCAACACTAAGGCACCATAGCAATGCTGCTTGTTGCCTCATTGGTTAACTGGGACAGGGTGCTGGGACCTACCCCACCTCTGTAGCCCTTTCCAAGCTGTGTGCTTTGATCACCCGATCAGAGCATGGAGCAGGGGCCAGGGCCGGGCTATCCTATGTTGTGGAACCTGCGGCCGCAGGGGGCCCCACAGCCAAGGGGCCCCGCAGAGCCAGGTGGAGAGGCTGCAGCTCCTCCCGTGTTTGGTGGTGGCTGCTGTGTTTGCAATGTAGCCTGCCCCCACTGCCTGGCATGTTGGAGGTTTGTTTAACTGTTCTGGATGGAAATTCTGGCCATCACCCTTCCCCCCACGTCCGGTGTGCTGGGATGTTCATTTACTGGCATGAGTGTGCCATGGGATGGGAAAGGGGGCCCTGCACAGGCTGATTTGCCCTGGGGCCTGCACCCTGCTGTGGTCATCTCTGCACCAAGAGTGTATCTTGCAGGGGGCCCCAAAAAATTGTAGGCCAGGCCTGGCTAGGGCCTGCCCCCAAGTAGAGCAGTTCCCAGTAGGGGTGTGTAAAGCAGGCCCTATTCGATTCAGATTCGGATTTGGCCTGAATCAGGGACAGTGATTTGATTCATTGATTCAAATCACTGTTCCTGATTTGATTTGGCTGAATCCAAATCCGAAGATTTGATGCTGATTTGGAGAATCAGCGATTCAGACACAGACACAGCTTTAAATGTTTTTTCAACATACCTTGAGGTACTAGGCATGGCTTGTGAGTGCTGTGATGCTGAGGTGGATGGAGCATCCCATAGGAATGCGGGGGTCCCTCCATGTGCTTGGCGGCAAATCCGGAAGTGGACTGGAAGTACTTCTGGTCCGCTTCCAGGTCTGCTGGGGAGTGCACTTGGGGACCCCCCCCCCACTCTGCTCCCTTGGTTTGGCAATTGGCCATGGGGGGACCCCAGGTTCTCCCCCTAGACCCAGGAGGCACCAGTCACTGAGCCAGAAGGTCACGGGGGGCTCTCCCAGTGCACTCCCTGGAGGACCTGGATGCAAACTGGGAGTGCTTCTGGTCCACTTCCAGGTTTGCTACTGAACATGCTGGGGAGCCCCTTGCACTCCTGTGGGACACTCCATGCACCCCAGCATTGCAGCATTCATGAGCCTTCTGCTACCTACAGGTATGTAGAAAAAACATTTAAAGCCGTCTCTATGTCCAAATCTCCAAATCTCTCTGAATCTCTCCAAATCAATTCAGAGTGTTCCGATTCGATTCAGAGAGATTAAAGGGTCCTCTGATTCGATTCAGATTTGGCTACCGAATTGGGCTGAATCTCTGCTGAATCAAATCAGGGACTGAAGCTTTGCACAGCCCTAGTTCCCAGTTCCCGCTCCACAATTGCAGGGTGAGACTGGAGAGACTGTTTCCTGCTCAGCTCCATGAGCACAGAGCTGGGCAGGGAACAGGCTGGGGTGCCTGGTCCCCACTCAGCTCCATGATCACTGATCAAGAAGCTGGGTAGGAAACTGGCTCCCTAGCCCTCGCCAGAAGGGAGCTTCCAGCACCAGCTCTGCAACCGTGGGGCTGGCACTGAGAGAACCTTATCTCCCAGCCCAAGCTCCGCAGTCATGGGGCTCAGGCTGAGAGACCCTTATCTCCCAGCACCAGCTCTGCGACCGTGGGGCTGCTACTAGGAGATCCTTATTTCCCAGTGTGAGCCCTTTATGGGGCTTGGGCCAGGAGATAAGGATCTCCCAGCCCCCGCTGTCATTGCTGCTGGGGCAGGGGGACATAGTCTCTGCCTGGGCTCCAGTGGTGGAGCCTGCTCAGGCAGCAGGCAGCTTTCAGGGCAGTGAGTAATCTCCCAGCTGACTGGAGTCAATTTGCTCCCAGTTGAGTATCTACATGAGCACTCCTGTGCCATTACTAATTGCATTTGCCGGTAGCAAATTTACTCATGACTAGAGAGGTTTACTGCACAGTAAGCATGTGCACATGTAGACACACATGCTTACTGCACATTAAACTACACTACTTCACAGTAAAACATCTTGTGTAGACAGAACTAGTGAAATATAAAGTGGGGTGAGGAGAGAATTTCCAGCAATAGGGAACAATACTGAGTGGAATGGATTGTCATCATGAATCTCAACCTGCTTCACTAATCACTCAAGCTAGAAAGTTTCCCTTCTTCCTGGTAGATTTCCATAGCTACATTTAGGTCCTGAAAGACATCTATTGCATAAGCTGTTAAACACCAAGGATTAATTAGTGTTCTACATTTTAAGTTCACAAGGAATTTTGTATTACCTAGGCTGATAGTTCTCTACAGCAGGGGTTCCCAGACTGTGGTACCCGTACCCCAGGGGGTACGTACGCAAGACATTTCTTGGGGGTATGCAGGAGAAATTGTGTAATGGAGGATTTAATTTCATAATAATAATAATTGGTACTTAAGGGGTTAAAATGTAAAATATAAGCTGGTAGGGATACACAGGCAGTTGGTAAATCTGGAAGGGGGTATGCAGTAAGGAAAAGTCTGGGAACCTCTGCTGTACAGTATCTTAGGAAATGCAGCAAAAATATGTGTGTGTAAATAGTCTTGTGAATGAAATCCACTGATTTGCTTTTCTGGTATTTGAGATGCCTTTTATTCACATATATTTAGAGCATTTTTATTCCCTAGGATATTTGTAGAAAATACAAATAAACTTTCACAAAATATTCATCCCTGAAAGGCTCTCACTGACCTTATGAAATTCTTTTAATTATTTGTATAGTATATCAAACAATTATGATATTAAAGGAGATTCTTCCTGTTTGTAAAAGTCATCCAATCTGAGAACACAAACAATATTTTGTGACTTAGGTGACCAAACATACACTCTGAATAAGTGGAAAACCTTACAAGGAGTGTGCAGGGTTGCAAACAAACTAGAAGTTAAATTTATTCCTACAACATAAGCACTTCAACTTGTTCATGTTTAATTCATGAACAGAAAATGGGCTACCTTTGTTGGGTAAATTACTTACAATAAATTCAACCAGCTCCATTCTTTTGACAAGTGCAGGTGGGTATAATGCACTGTCTATCATTTAAAAAAAAGGAAACATTACTTCAAATTGTTCTCCTTGATCCTCAGTAAACAGTGAAAGTTATGATTTTATTTTCAAGCAGCCAAATTACTATTGATGAAACCTGATGTTATTGGTGTCTGATGTGTAAACTAAAATGGGGAACAAATCTCAGTTCGAATTTGAGTTTGGATTATTAACCCTCTCCATGGGTGTGTTGGGCTTTTTGCACCAGATGTTTTGATTAATCTCTAGTGTAAACCCAAGTAGTTATGTGCTCTTAGAAGACACATGGTCAAGGGAAGTGGACAGTTTACTGATGAACAAATATCTTCACTCTCTGAAAAGTGTTGAACAAACTGTGTGAAGAGAGGTACCAAGACAGCTCCTGAACATCATGTAACATCAGCGTGAGCAACACCTACTGTCTCAGAAGAGGCCAAGGACATGTTTGACAGGATGGAATACATCTTGGTTTCTTTCTTAAAGCCCTCTTTTTGACAGCCATCAGAGTAGGTATATTTCCATAACGGTATGTCTGTTTTTATAGAAATACCACACTCTGGTTTAAAATATGCAGTGTATCAGCCAAAATATCACCCACATAAATGATTTTACTATAAAAGTAGGTGCAGCATATGCACACCATATGCATGCACGCAGGACTTGGTCCTTTAGAAGCCTTTCTGTTTTAACATGCTGTAATAAAATAAGTCCACTGTATTTTGGCTCTCAGTTGCATTTATCTCTAAATCCATCACAGCCTCAGTGAACAACCAAAACCTGTGGTATGTAATAAAACAATGCCCTAACCCACATGTTTTTCCCCTTGAGCAAAGCTCATCTAAGATGAAAGGAACTTCAAAATAAAGGTAGCTATTTCTTGTTAAAGTGAATAAGGATATGGACCTTTGTCCCAATTAATGCATTTTAAAATACCAAGAACATCTATGGACCTTTTGCTTCCTTCCTTCTTTCTTTTTCTCTCCCTTTCTCCCTCTCTCTCCCCTTTTCTTTTCCTTTTTTTAAAGATTGTAAGCAGGTATGTCTCCCATTGAATTCAGCAGAGGTTTAGATTGCTGATGCCAAGCATGGTCATTTCCAAAAGCATGTAAAGAAACTCTGGCTTGTCTTTTGTTCCAGTTTGACCTCTTGGCTAGTCAGGGCTTGATCTCAGGCCTGCCTAGCACTGGGACAGCCCAGATACCATGAAACCATAAGAAATGTCATCATTCTTTATGAGAGAGTAAGGAATGGTAGCAGAAAACTCATTGGGTTGGAGGTGCCTCATTTGTTATGAGAGGTAAAACCAAACTTGTTGGGAGCTATTAGAGTATGTATTTTAGGCTGAATACCCTGGGTCTATCTACATCTAACCCAGACAATTGCATTCTAAACAGTGCCCACCTGCATTTCTCCTTACATTTTACCTGAATAAGTAATTTCTTGCTTCAAATGCAGGTCACATCAGGGGGTGGAAGGAAAGAGAAAATATTTGAGTCATTTAGGAAACCAGAGGGATACCAAGAGAATCTGTCTCATTTAAGCTGATCTTGACAATTCTTTGAGTTATCTTGGGTGTATCAACAGGCATACCTCATTACTGTTCATTACTGTGCCAACAGACAAATGTACAGGAGAACTCAAATATCCAACCTTGAATATCTATATTTTTGTCTTTCTAAGGCTAGGCAAGCTTCAAACGCCTTGCTAATAACATCATGGGGCTGAAATTAGCATGCATGATCTCTTGATTTACCTCTGGACATATAAATTAGGTTGCTCTCCCCATCCTGACCCACTTGAAAAATAAATGCATTGGAAAAAAAAACCTCACAAGAGGGTAAAATGGAAAAATCAATTTTTACATTAATGGAGTCCTCAGTTCAGCATTTCTTCTCTTTATAGATCTAGATAACATACGTTCATCAGTGATATCTTAGTTTCACAGAGCAAAGAAATTAATTACTTACTAATGGTGTAATTCAGAAATTAATTTATGTTATCCATTTAAATATGCCATTATTAATCTATTTAAATGAAAAAGCCTATAAACCAGCACCATCTTATCTAACTTGTGCTGAGACTGCAATTTAGTTTCAAGAAACCCAACTAAACAGCACAGTTTCTCATATGGGGAACTGCACCTTTCAGTGGTTTAGCTTTCCAAACAGAGGTGACACGTCCATTTGGCATAGTGCAGTGCCATGCAGAGGTATGACTATTAGGGATCGGAGAGATTATGAGAACAATAATGTGGAGCAGACAATTATTTTAAGGAACATCTCCCACTCTAATCTAAACATGGATGGAAAAATCCAGCATGTTTTTTGTGCATAGCCCCTTCAATCAAAGCCTCAGGACAAAGAATAAACCCACACACTGTGGATGTGCCTTGGCTTTTGGGGGCACAGTTAATTAATTATAACATTTTTATAATAGCAAATAACATTGATTTACCCAGTGGCATAACAAGCAGAGTTGATGCCCTGGGCAAACTCTGTGTGGGCAAGGGGTGCATGGGTCCAGGAGCAGGGGTGGTAGGAGGCAGCAGTCTTACCCATGCTGGGAACTCCAAAACATTCTCCAGCTGAGCTGCTGCCACCACCACTGCATACCCTGCCCACCCTGGCTGTTGCTCTTAAAGTAGCAGCAGCAGCAACTGGGGACTGTTTTGGAGCTGCCAGCATGGGTATGCCGCCAGGGTGCAGACTCTGCAGGAATGGGAGGCAGAGTACCTCTCTAAACTTGGCTCCCTGGGCAATTGCCTCCCTCACCCTCCTCTAGTTACACCACTGGATCTACCCTATAATTGCAAATTGTACCTCAGGAAAAGCAGTGGATGAAAGAAGCTCAGAAAAAGTTTCTGGACAGTTTAGGTACATAGTCATATGTAATAGTTGTGTACATAGACCTGGATATTTGCTATGATTACATAACACTGTAAAAAAATTTTGCAAGCATATTTAGAGTTGAAGGTCTTGATTTTAGGTATTTAAGGTATTTGAAAACATGCTTCACTTTAAGCATGTGAATGGACACATTGAAGTCAAGTACTGAAAGTTCATCACATGCATAAGTATCCTACTTAAGGAACAAATACAGATGACCTCATTTGATAGGGTTTAGTTTTTGTTGTCAATATAGTACTTTTTGAGTAAGTGAGTAACATTTTTTCCTCTGCCCTTTAGTGCTGATAGATTACAGTGCCCACATATACACACATGGAGCCTAATGAGATTCCATCAGTCTGTTTCTAGTCAAAAAGCTGAAAGAACAGGGTCTTCCTGAAGACTTCCATTGCATTGCTTGGAGAGTTTCAGGGGATATAAGCCAGAGGAAAGTTTGGGGAGTTGAGCATGAGTCTAGCACACTTTGATTCTTTATGTTGTCACAGTTAAGTTTGCATAATTAAAACAAATTGATAGGTTTCCTTCTCCTTTCCATATTCTACCATGTGGCCCATTTGTGTGTGTGCATGAGAGAGAGAGGGAGAGCAAGAGTGAGAGAGATTTTTGGATGGATAAGAATACCTTTTACAGTACAAAAGCTTTTGTAATTAAAGTCTCAAAATACCTAACAACAATAAAAATAATGATCACCTATACAACACACTCAAAATCATTTCAAAGATCTCAAAATGCTCTCCAAATGAGATACCCAACATGTGACCCTGGGGTCAGATGCAGTACTTGTAGGTAATTATCTTAAGGAGAAAACCTGTGTTGGATTAAGCATTGAAGCAGCGCTCCTTCCACCTGGAGGGAATGGGTTGTGGTTAGTGCTGTAGTATGAGACTTGGTTCCATTTCCTGTTCTACCACTGGCTTCCTGTGTAACTGTGGGTAAGCTGTGGGGCTTTTTGAAGCTGCATACTGTGCAGGCCGGGAGCGACCCAAGCCCTTTTTCGCGCTGCACGCGGGCTGTGGCCAGCAGCCCGGGCACGCCGGGTCGGAGAGGGGAGGCCGTCGAGCTGGAATTAGGCACAAACGCGTATCGGTAGTTTTAAAGATTGTCTACTTACACCAAGATGGCAGTGGTGTAGGCTGGAAAACTTGATTGAGTTGCAGTTACAGACAGACAACACAGATGGTCGCGTGGAGGTTGCTAGGCTCCACGGTGCAGAGCTCCGGATGCTCTGGGTGAACAGGCCACCAAAATAGAAATCGTAGATACGTCTTATAAAAGTCGCGCTCGAAGACGGGAAGAGGTGGGCGGTGGATCAGGCCGCCAAGCTCCTCTGGATCTCACACAGGGTTTCTATTACCCTGCCATGTACCCAGAGTCCCCACGAAATGGGTGTGGATGCCTCTGCGGCTTGGGCGGAAACTGCTCAAGCCTTTTATACGGCTAACAGGCCAATCGCTAGCCGCCACGTGTGAATAATTTAACACTAGCCAATAGCGGGGAATGAATTTGCATACCGGTGGCGGGAACTCTTTTGCACCGTGCATTCCTCTTGCAACATGAGCAATGCACTCTGCAAAAGAAGCTGCAGAAAAGGCGGGAAACTCGTCCCTGCACCGGGGTTTTCCTCTGCAACAGGAAACTCTCCCGTGCAATGAAGCTGCAACTTGGCGGGGATAATTCTGGTGCCGAAGCACACACAAAATCATGCCTTTGGGTCATGACACATACATTAAGGATTGTGAGACGATTGGGTACTATAGTGACAGGGGGCATCTAAATACTTTAGGTTCCTTCTACATGTTACAGGTATCATGCAATTAACTGGTTAATTGCACAATTACCTTAAGGCCAGGTACATGTGCAAAGTAGCTATCTCATGATAAAGAGCTCCAACCAGCTATAAAGCTAGCCCTTGAAAATGTGTCATAACTTTATAGCTGGTTGCTGTTGAGGTTTAAATTGGATGTGTAATGGGATCTCCCATTACTGTAGCCAGTAGCCCCGTAAGTTGACAGGGTTCACAGCTGCCAGGGCATACCATGCCCAGTGTGAAACCCCTGAGCCCTGGGGACCAGGGCTGCCATGATCCCCAAGGTCGGGGGGGAGGGGAACCCAAGGCCCACATGGGGCACTCAGTCCACATGGGCAGCTGGGACCAAGAGACCCACACTTGGTGAGCTTTCAGTCTTGGCTGTACATGAGGTGCATGGGATCCTGCTTCTTTCAGTGCAAGGAGAGCCCAGGATCAGGCACCCCTACACCAGCAATAAGGTATGATTGGATCTAACGTGCAATCCCACAACTATGCCTCCTGCCATGCATGTGTAACATGGCAGGAGGCGCACTTGTGCAGATCATGCATTAGATCCAATTGCACCTTTAGCTGCAAGTGTAGAGGGGGCTGTAGAGAAAACTGTGGACTGAGTGGACACCCACTTACCCAGCCTTGGCACCATTTCAGATTCAACTAGAAATCAGACAGTTCCTGTGGACAGCTAGCCCCAAAGGCCACACATGCAGGGCAGTAAGATAAGGTACATTTCTGTATTGTGCTCTTAAGTGAAAAGTTAACGCGTATTGGAGGTCTCCTAATTCTTTTTTTTTAAATAATATTTCCAGCCCTCATGCAAAGTCTGGGTAGAGACTGGGTGAAGCTGGGTGGAGAACTCAAAAATCCCCTTCTTGGTCCCCTTGAAATGTCTATGTTTTAGATTTATCATTACTTGGCTACCAATGAAAGACAGCAGCAGCTAACAGCCAGATCTATTAGTTTACACTATTTATTTTATTAATGCACTGAAAAATGTTTGATCTTCTGCACATTTCTCTGTGTGTTCTTTTCAGCAAATGGCACGTCTAATGACTTTGGAAGACAATTTGCTGAAGTAATACTGTATTACAATTCTGTTTGAACATTCAGGTTTCTGGTATAAGGGCGATAGCCAATCCTTGACTGTAATAATATATTGTCATGTTAATTTTGATGATATCACCCTGTAAAATAGAAGGATATGAAAGCCTGTAATTTGTAGGCCTATAGCAGATATCTATCTATCTATCTGAATCTATATTTATATACTGTTTTTTTTAAGTAGTGCTTGCATTTTACCATCTCCAGTACCTGTAATGCTTCTTTATTAGGTATGAAGAAGTTTAGACATGTGCAATAGGAAGCTGAAGCTATTATCTAACTAAAAAGGTTTCAAATTAGTTTCATATTCTTTCTGGATGTTTTGTTTTTCAAAGCAATTACTGTCCCACTAGCTTCATCTGATGAATTTCAGGCTGAAAGTTCTCTTCATCAGGCTGGAGTAATACACTCCTCTAAATGCTAAGCAGGAAATGAATAGGGACAAATAGGCAGCAGGTTGCAGAATTAATCAAAAAATAATTCAAAGCCTGAAAATAAACCCTTAAATTATCCATATCTGCCCTCTTCATTGTCTTCTGGGCAAAGTGCTGGCTCAACAGCACTGGAGACTAAAGTCTATTTATCTACATCACAGGCAACAGCAATGTAAGTTCAATTGCACTCTTTTTCCTCCCTTTCCCTTTCCCAGTTAACTGTAAATATAACTCGGAGGGATTGGCTCAAGGACCAGGAATGGTACAACTGCCTTGATAGTGATTTGGTTTTTTGGTCCGTTTTTAGAGACTGCTGATTGCGACTGAAATAGTTGTAATGTAAACATTTCTTTCCCAGAAACAAGGCAGGGAAGGGATCCCCAGGTCTTCTTACATTTGGTCTCCAAATAACTCATTATTAATTATTAAATATCATCCTTATTATGTCTGTTTCAGTAGCATGTAGAATTCTTTGTCCAAGATGAGGGCCTCACTGTGCTGGGTGCTGTTTAGAAAGATGACAGGAAGTCCAGCTCCTGCCCTAAAGAACTCAGAGGTGGTAGACTGGATATGACGGACTAATAGGTAGAGCCCAGGTTGGCATGAAGAGCCAACAATAAAACAGAAGGTATTCCTTGTCTCACTTACTTTTTACCTGCAGGGTTTTGTTACTGTTTACCACTGTAGGGTTTTCTCTCTCTGTAGGACGCTTCGCAGCTGTGGTGAGTGAGATGGGTGGCATAGGCATTGTTGCAGGCCTTTTTTGGAAAATGTTGAAGACCATAAGAACTGCCATTTGATGGGTCAGACTATAGATCCATCTTGCCCAGTATTCTGTGTCATACGGTGGCAGAGTGGAAGCTGAAAGGGAGAGTGAACTGAGTATGTTCAGGGTTTTTTTCTACTGTTCCTCTCTCACTTGCAGCCTCCAGCATTATTGGTCTAGGAAGTTCTGATTCAGCTGCTGTATCCCCAACTCCTATGCTCTGAATGTGGAGGACAGGACTCACTGGTGTGGGAAATGCAGGCTTTAAATATCTAACCAGTGAATAGTAACAGTACTTTGCTCTTCCTCACCTGCACCCTGTATAAAACAATGACAGAGATGAAAGATTCCATGTCCACTTGCTTATCTCTTGAGACATCCAATATGTCCATGTCAGAAACATGATGTTTTGTTTACTATTGTGCAAAGATCCATTTTTCCCCTGCCCCACAGGAAATAAAGTAACCTTGGCAATAGGTCTGCTGACTGGACTCTGGAGGGTTTGATATAGAAGCCAAGCTTTTTCATTGCCAGAAAAAACAGCATAAAATGTTAGTATTTAAAGAAGTCTGAGTTTTTATTTTTTCTGATGCAAAAAATGAGTGGGAAAGATAAGCTCAAGTAAAAAAAAAATTCAACTTTAAGATGTTTACAGCTGATTTATACTTTTTCAACCATTTCCTGGAATCCTTTCCTCTTTCAGGATGGGATGAAAAATGAGAGTATCATCTCAGAGATACATAGTAATTCTAGCTCACACAAGAAAATCCCCTTTCCTCTCTAAGAAACTTGCTGCAGACAGATAAGCTTTTTCTTGCATTAAGAATAATGTTGCAAAACCTGAATTTTGCTCTGGCTTCTATCCAAATTAATGGAAAAAACTCCCATCAACTTCAGTGGTTCAGGATCAAGCCTTAACTGTCTTTGTTCCATACATGCTCTACTCTACCCTTTGAAAAGCTGTGTTTTCAGTCTTCCACAGAAACTAATGCATCCATAATGTTCCTTGTGTTCCCATGTGATCCTGGAAAGGTTTTGACTTAAATGTGCCTGGCCCGCTCGACTAAAGGGAAGTTTTTAAATAAAAAAAACCTACAACATGTATCATATTTAGGAGTTACTGCACAATATCAAATGTAATAACACTAATTCAATGAGACCCCAGTTAACTACCTACCTTGATAAAGGGAGAATGGCAAGGTTTCTAGTCTAAACATATGGTTAATATGCCTGATGTAGATGCTCTTACTTTTAGGACATCTGCATCCTCCTTTTTTATTTTGTAAACCAAACAGTTCTATGGCTCTGACCCATGTGATCCTGTCAATCCTATTGTAAAAAAGCTTGAAAATGTTCTTCCTGGATAAGCTCAAAGCTTGCCTTTAGATAGGGTGAGTCCAGTCTTTCAACTTGAAGGCTCCAAGTTTTCAGTCCAAATCAAAACCAGGCAAAAAGGGGGGCACATAAAAAGTGGAAACAGGGAGAGATTACCAAAGAGGAGTATACCTCCTCTGCTCGCACTTGTAGAGAGGCAGTTAGACGGGCCAAAGCTACCATGGAGCTGAGGATGGCATCCCAAGTAAAGGATAACAAAAAATTGTTTTTTAGATATATAGGTAGTAAAAGGAAGGCCCAGGGTGGAATAGGACCCCTACTAAATGGGCAGAAGCAATTGGTGACGGACAGGGGGGACAAGGCTGAACTCCTCAATGAGTTCTTTGCCTCAGTGTTCCTAAGAGAGGGGCAAGACAAGTCTCTCACTGGGGTTGTAGAGAGGCAGAAGCAAGGCGCCAGACTTCCATGCGTAGACCCTGAGATGGTGCAGAGTCACTTGGAAGAACTGGATGACTTTAAGTCGGCAGGCCCGGATGAGCTCCATCTGAGGGTACTGAAGGCACTGGCCAATGTCATTGCACA
>NW_005843124.1:76459-80611 GCF_000455745.1 Alligator sinensis | reverse complement strand
TCTTTCCTGCCTATGCAGGAGGTCAGACTCGATGATCTATTGAGGTCCCTTCCAACCCTAACATCTATGAATCTATGAAAACCTAGATACGAGGGAAACACGGGGCAGGATCTACTTTTTGTTGTCCAGTTAAATCAAGCCACTGTGTGCCACATACTGGTCTTTTTAAGCGATGTTTGTAACTGCCTCCGGAGCTTGTGCAGAACTGTCAGGGAATAGGATGTGATCATTGTAGTATGGCTTAATCTAATGCTGTTCCTTTGCCAAAATAAAACTTTTGTCCAGATGAACGAGAACCACTAGACCCATCACAGATGTTGAGTCTCAACCTTCAAAGCAATCCCACACTAGCTAAATTTTACACCCCCTTGTATAAACTCATCCCTGTGAGCCACAGGTTGTGATCCAGCCCTGTGCTTTCACCTGCTTCATCCTTAAGGTCATAGGCTGCTCTCCTTTTTCATTTCACTGCCAATAGTCTCCAAAACAGCAGAAAAGCCATTGTGTGCTGCTGAAGCAATCTGTAGAGCTCAGTGTTGGAAATAAGTAGCTTGGGTCCCCCCCATGCACACATGTACCTCTTTTCTTATATCTCACTAAGAGATATAAGATATATTTCTTATATCTCTTATTCTTATATCTTGGCAGGTCTGGGGACCCTCTCTGACCTAGAGGGCATGACTTCCCAGGATCCATTCATATCACAACCACAGCTGTGCCAGGCTCCCCCAGCTTTCCACCTCATCTCACAATCATTGCTGTACCATGTGTCCACCACTGCTCCCTCCACCAGCTATACTTAGTGCACTGACTGTAGCTTCACTGCATGCAGATAATTCCTACTTGCTATCCCCTCAGACACAGCAGACACAGGGACAAAATTAAGGCCACACAAAGCTGTGCCTTATTTGTGTATTTCCTTGTTTTCAGACATTAAGTCTTCAATGCCTTAGCTAGGGGTGGGTGGTATATAAGGTCCCTAGCACTGACTTAAGGGAGGTGCAAGATCAACTGCTGCCCATTGATAGATCCATGGGAATGCAGTGGAGCAGTTATACATTGCATTATTTAGCCCAGTGAGTTCTCCAGTGGCTGGAGAGGGGCTGGCAGGGAGCAGGTGCAGGAAGGTGGGATCTACCCACTGCTGTCATCATCTCCATCTGAGCCCAACTCCTTTTGTAGTCATTCCCTGAGGCTGGCAAAGCAAACCTGAGGGGGCTGGGCACAGAGGAGGGAACTGCCGCCATCACTGTCCCTGGCTGAGCCTGGCACCCTGTGCAGCTGCTCCCTAAAGCTGAATCCCAACCCACTAGGAACAGGTATGGGAAAGGGGGACCTGCCTTGCTGCCACCACCTCTGTCCCCAGGGCCATGCTTGCCCAAATCCAGCCAGGTGCTGCAGGAATTGGTTGCACAGGCTGCCAGGCTGATACAGGGGTGCAAATGGGCAGGTGCCCCCTTCCTGCAACCACTTCCTGCTTGCCCTCTCCTTTGGGTGTCTGCTACAAAACAATCCTGGGGCTCCCGCCACAACTGCTGCCCACCCCCATGGTTGAGCTGTGCCCCACCTTTTTGAAATCCTGTATCCACACTGTTGCCTGTGTGGGCCTGGCTTAGCTGCTGTCACTACTGCTCCCACTGCTGGTGCTGCTGTGATGCAAAAACTCCTTGTTACGCCTCTGCTCCCTATTTCCTGATTTTAAGGAATTTGAGTTTTGCTTAAGTCAGCCATCTAGAAGGGCACCAGGAACCACTGGGCAACCCAAACTCGGTATTAACGAAGGCTTTTGTCACCAAAATCAATCAATCCATTCAGAACAGCCTTTTTAAGAACATAATGATGTCTTATTCCAGTGGTATGGCTTCAAGTCATATACCAGATTAAACAAATATATTCATTATCTCATTGGGCAAAAACATACTATATCAAGAACATCCCTAACTTCAGACCTTCATTGTTTTTGTCTCAGAGGTTGTTTTAGAATGACCTCAGAATTGCTTTGAAAACTGCCAGATTATTGCTTCCATTTTACAGCTGGAAGACAATTCCCTGGGGTGTCCAGTGCAGAACTACTGTAAGTCCAGCATGTGTTTTTCTTCTTAAGTGACTTTGCCCAAAAGCACACATTGGGTGGATCCACATGAGATGTTTACTCTGGAGCTGCTTAATTAGCTCTACAGTAGTCTCAGCATTTACACATGCGGCTTTATTAGGCCACAGGAAACTAATTAACTCCATCGTAAGTGAGTACTTGTAAACAAAAGTACTACGCTGCAGCAGTGTTACTTGGTGTGCTAGGGCATGAGCGTGCTTCAGTGTGGGGGCTGCCTGATGGCCAGCCCCACACTAAAGCACACTCATGCCCCAGCCAGCATCTCCGCAGTACATTGAGCTCGGTTGGAGTGGCCCTGGGCTGGCAGGCTGACCATCCAGGCTTCCTGCCAGCTGGGACTGCTCTGACCTGGCTCAATGTGCTGTAGTGCTAGGCACATGTAAACCCAGCACTCAGGAACAATAAACTGTGGCATGATATGCACTGGAGTTTATTGTGTCACATTAATTTCATGTGGAGATGTGCCCGTTGAGTATGTGATAGGACCAGGTCTGTGGCAGCATTTATAAATAGGGCTGCATTTAAACAGGAGATACACGGCCAAACTGAGCATTGGTATCATTTTAGGCCCATTATGCCTGTCTCTACCAGAATTACATTTCCTACTAAAACTTGTTAAAAGGCAGATACACTGCTATAAAGAAGCACCTTTGTTATGGTGTGATTTACATCTGCCCTCTCCCCTCTAACATTCCTCTACCACAGTTTCCTGCACTGCCACTCTCTCTCTACCACCCTTTGCTCTCACCCCAGTTCTTCTTGTATTAGAAACTAGGAGCAAGTCCATGTTAAAAGTGTTGCTAACAATATGCCAGTAGCAATTCAAATGCCGGTAGTAATTCAGGAGGCATATAGAACTGCAGCATAAGGAGGCACAAGTCCATGGACTTTAGCTATTACGGTTTCTTATGCCACAGCTGAATTTAACCTCTAGCATTTAATAGTTGCTATTAGCATTATACGCTGGATGGGCTGTTAATTCCAATAGTATAGTAATTGATCCCGTATTATGCTGTCTCAGATTAAAAGGTAACAAATAGACTGAAACATGTCCCGTTTGCAGGTGTCATGAAATATGATGAGCTAAGCAGTTTTCACCAAATTTTGTCCCCAGTACAAACACCCCAGAGATGCAAGCTTCACAACTAATATCTTCAGCCCTGACCTAAAAAGATCGTATTGAGGAGGGAGGGACTGATTCAACAACAAAGGTGAAGATGTGTTTTATATATATATATATATATATATATATATATATGTGTGTGTGTGTGTGTGTGTGTGTGTGTGTGTGTGTGTGTGTGTGTGTGTGTCCCTTAGACTACAATCATCAAACAATTGCTGTCAAGTAATAAAAATGTATTACTACTAAAACATGGTCAGATGCCAACTAGTGTCAAGAGGACTTATGCTTGAGACACCCAGTTGACTACTATTGTGTGCTTTTGCTAAATCTTGTCAAAGTTTGGGGCTTGGTTTTATTTTCTGTACTGTACAACAGAACAGCTAGATGGTCTTGGGGTTAAGGCAGTAGCCTGTAGATTTGGGTTCATTTGCCACACCAACTGCAAACCTCTATGCCTCAAATCCACATCTGTAAAAAAGGGAAAACACCATTGCTATTATTTTTCCTATTTAGTGTGTAACTCCCCAAGGCAAAATCGATCTCTTCCTGTGCTTGTACAGTGCCTAGAACACGGGTCGGCAACCCCTGCATGGCATTTTCCTTGGCACACTGCAGCCAGCCCCAGCTCTGGGTAGCTGCTGCCAGCGATAGAGCCTGGGCTGATCTGAGCAGGGCTTGTAGTGTCCCAGCTGCCTGCTGGGAGCAGCCCAGGATCCTCGCTGGCAGCAGCTCCCCAGAGTCGGAGCGGCTGCAGCCGGGAGGCTCCAAACAGCTGTGCCAGGCTCCAGCATCAGCTCCGCATTGGCGTGTGCAGGCGCGCCTCCGAGTGGGCGGTGGGGGCAGGGCCCGAGGCAGCGCAGCCCCAGTCTCTCCCCCACTCCCAGCATGGAGGTGGTGAGCCCGGCGCAGCGGTTTG
>NW_005843124.1:57850-76436 GCF_000455745.1 Alligator sinensis | reverse complement strand
GGAGGAGCGGGGGTCGCTGCTGGCATCCACAGAGCCCAGGCTGGGGGGCAGGGGGCACAAGCAGGCCATCCTGCCATGTACCCCTTGCCCTCATTTTGTTTTTCTGCCATGCCAGCACTGTGGCACCTTCCGAGGTAGGCATTGTGGTGTTTTTCGGCACTCCAGCCAAAAAATGTTGTCTACCTCTGGTCTAGAGCAATGGGCTGCTGATCTAGGTTGGGACCTCTAGGTATGACCGTAATGTAATACAACAATATGCTTCCAACAGCTTTTAACTAGGAAGAATATTTCCCTTCGATGCTGTAGTGTGTGGACCAATGAACAAATTACAGGGTTAACAATGTGAAAGGGTGATTTACCATGAAGACCTTAAGGTGAGGTCCCTGTCTTTATATCCACTGTTATTCCACAGTTAAGGGAAGCTAACCTGGGGCAACTTAGCCATGAATGGAACAGCTGTAGGTTAGCTTTTACTTACCAAGTGATAAGAGCAGTTACCATGTATCAGATACTCTGTGATAAAGCACCACTCCTTGCTAACCTGCTTTAACGTGTTCATCTGTCCATACCCATAGTTATTTTCTGAGTGGTTAAACCAGGGGCGGGCAATTATTTTGGGTGGAGGGCTGCTTACCAAGTTTTGGCAAGCTGTCGAGGGCCTCATGGGCAGCTCTACTCCTTGACAGGTGCCCCACCCCTGGGCACCATTTTATGAGTAGAAGTCCCGCCCTCTAACTTCTGACCTTTGCCACCAGAAGTCCTTCCCCTTTTCCCCAGAAGTACTCCTTTCAACAAGGTGTTTTGCCATCTCAGAACCAGAAAAATAAATTATATTCTAAAAAGCAAACACCTACAACATTCATTAATTTGATTTCAAAAAATATTTTTGTCCTGATTCACGTGTGTTTGTGTAGTATACATAGAGGTGATTGCATAATAGCTAAAAATGAAGTCTTATGCTTGTATATTGTGGGGAGGGTGGGGGCCATAGGGGTGGGTATAGGTTTGTGGAGGGTGTGGGTATGTGGGGTGTGGGGGAGGGTGTGTCTGGGGGTGGATACGTGTGGCGGGTGTGGGTGTGGGTGAGAGAGCATGTGGTTGTCATCTTTGACAGGCAGCCAGGAGCAGATAAATATTAATTTTCTAAATTTTTAGGGGCCCTGCAGGCCAGATAGAATGGACTGGTGGGCTGCATTAGGCCCATGGGTCGTATTTTGCCCACCCCTGGGTTGAACAGTGGTATCGCCAGTAAATTATAGATAAAACTATGTATAATACATGATTTCAGAGGGGAGAGAAGAGAGAATTATGTCTCTGTCCTACTACCTCTACTAGCTATGCTAGTGAGGGGGATATTAGAGCCGTTGACAGATTTCTAATTCTTGCATTTCTGTGGCAGGAGCATATGGAGTCCTGAAAAAATGCTGTATGCAGTGCTCAGGTGCAGCTTATTTTAGTATGCTTTGCTGAAGGCCCTCTGAAGACAGAGAAGATGTATGAATAGGTGAGAGGGGAATAAACAAACAGGAAGTCCTATATATAAAGTGTGGCAATGGCAAGTTATGTACAGGATGCAGTTCTGTATTCAGGGTCAGCAGGAGCAGATATCTTCATCAAAAACTCCCAAGCTCAGTGACTTCCTATCTAGGTATTGGGTGATGCGGAACCGGGTTTTATAGCTCTTTTTGTGTCCCTTTCCTTTCCATTGTGTTAAGTAAGACTTGCATCACACTGTGGGTATACAGTCCAGCAACTGATAGAATTTAGAAGTGTCAGCTATTCTTGGATTGGTGCTTCTTATTCAGTGTCCTGTCTCACAGGCACTTAAACAGGAGGTTCAGCTTGTCCCCTGCAAAAGGAAGGCATTTGACTAGCCCCTTTTCTCAGTATTTACTTTTGTAACAATTTGGCTTATTCTTGTTATCCATATAAGTTTCCTACTTCTCTGTGGGTCTTGCCAGATTCTTGGCCTTAATGCCATTGTGTATCAATATGTTCTGCAACCTAATCACACACACAGTGAGAGGATTTCCTTTTATCAGATTTTGAGTGAGTGTGTTTCTTTCAGCTTCATTGATTATCCTTGTATTACAAAACATGGAAAACAGATATTCTAGTAGTTCCTTGCCTGGGAGGAAAAAAAACCTTTCCAGGGAATCTAAAATGGATCTACTGGAAGATCACTAAAACTCTACTGTCACAAGCCAGCTTGTTTACTGACGTGCAGAAGAAATACTGTTGCACCCTATGCAGTCTGGGTATGCATGGAAGTATTTGAAGTACAAAATGATAGTGTCCATACTTGCACAAGAGCTGTATTCCAGTTCAGTCATTTGTGGAACAAGTTCCTTGGTAAGAGAATAAAGCTACCTCTGCAATTTTGTGGTCTGAGGCACGGAAGAAAAGCCATCTTGTATCATGCACTCTCAAGGCAGTGATCTTGTCTCCTGTAGCTAGCTAATCATAGGGCAAGGCACGGATGCTGTTTATCTTCAGTCTTAGGCTGAAGGGACTCCCTGATGCTGACACGAGAAACAGTCCTTCCAACTTTACCTCAGACTAGCTGGGTGTCCTCAAACAAGCTGATAAATATACCACCCTGGTAATTATTACAGTAACAAATGGTACATAACAGTAAATAATTATTTAGGAAGCACAAGAGAAATGGAAGAGACTATAGATATGTTTTGAAAGCACATAACCTTTTCCCCTTCCATAAATTGCTTTGAGATGCTCAGATCCTTGCTCAGCCCTTCCTGTTCATTCACTGCTATGTATTTCACATAATATATTTCTGTTTGCATGACATCTGCCTGGCAGAGCTCAAATTAATGAGTGATTGGCAATCAGCCCAGCCAATCAAGGGATCTTCATTTACCATAGATAATCTCTATGAAAAAAGAAAACTTGCAACTTGAGCCAGTTCATTTTTTGTTAGTTCCCATTAGAGTTCAAAGGGAACTGTGTGCACAACACTCACATCTTACGTTTTACAAGGTGCTAGATAGATCTAAGACCACATTTATCTTATTTGGAATGCACAATTATCTGGAACAGAACAAAAGCATAATTTCAAACTGCAGCATAACTGCCTTGTTGCATAATGAGCCCAAATTTAACATCGGGCAAATCCCCCTGGCTTTAGTAAAGCTCAGACAAGAGGAATTTGTCCCCATGTATCTGTTTTTCAGCCAACAAACTTCAGTCTCAGTTTGCAGGTTCGCATATCTGTAAATGCTGCTCTCAAATTTGCAGACTGGAGGGGAGGAGGGACCACTATCCTTCTGAAGAGTCCCTGGGAAAGGGGAAGAAGGAAGGGAAGAGATTCTGGGAAAGGTTGAATGACTTTGGATAAGCTAAAGCAGCTCAGTTAGAGCACAGTCCCTACTGAGTGTCATCCATCACTAGTGATAACAGACCATAATATAGATAATGTTAAGCATTGTCCCATGCTTGCTGTCCTGCTTAAAGGCAGATTTCAGGTTTATATGAACTGACAGTAAAGAGCCTTTACTGATTTTTGTTCTTCGTGTTTCTGTTTGTTTAGTTCCATATAGCAACAGTGCAACAAAAAGCTGCAGTATGGTATAATGTTATTGACTCTAGCAAGAAGGAAGAATTTGGCCTAGCTAAGTGAAGGAGAGCTCACTGTAGTCTGTATCTAATATTAACCCTCTTTCCACATGCTCAGTGCACTATGTTCATCTGCATCTGCCTGTCATTTAAGCTATACACTTGTACTAGCTTTAGCACAAGCTTGCTGCAATACTGCCATTAATCCTACCAAGCACTCAGGAGATCACATGTAAATGAGCAGAGTTAAATAGAGAAAGGCTCTGTCTCCATGTGCAGTTCAGTACTCTGCAATTTAGGAAGGACATTGAAAAATAGGGGAAATATACTTATCAACTGAAAGAGTTACAGGATTGAAATATCTCAGCAGGGACCCGAGAAAGCCATGTTGATATAGCATGGAGCATAAAGTCAATAGGACCATGATCACCTTCTATAAATACCTTTCAGGCAATGGTACAAATTAAGAAATGTAATTATTTTCTCTCTCAGAGGACATCACAACAAGCAGCAGTATCCTACAGCTATGGAAGGAAACCTTTGTGGTAATAGCAGGTATGGTTTGTTCATGGAGCAAGATTTCACAGAAGATACAGCAGTGTAACCTTCATCCAGCTAAAGGGAATGAGAGAGAGCAGCTGAATGCACTTATATAAGGGGGTCTTGGTAGACATAATTGGGTTAGAACAGTTAAGTTACTTAATCCATGCGTGAGCTGGTTGGTAGTTGCCTGAACTTATAAAAGCACTGAGGTGATATGTTCTTAGCAGATTTTCTTCAGTGTGTTTCCTTTTCTTTTTGCTGCATCTTTAACAGAAACAGAGCACATTTTTATCTTACAAGCTGTAGTCAAGAGAAGTTTTTACTTAAGACTTGGCAGGAAAAATATTGTGGAGCAATTTTTGGAGTAGGGCTGAGGAAACTAATGGTTAAGTAATTAGATTGCTAGAAGCCTACTATCCCATTGAACGACTCTTTTTATGTACTAGAAGCTAGGAAATTGTTTACATGCAATACATCTTGAAACTGCATAACTTCTCAGATATCTTTTCTTAAAAAAGTATTTCTGCACAGAATGGTCCTAGTCTTTGGACTGAACAGTAAAGTCAAAGGAGGTGATTAAAAGCAATAGTGCTAAAGAACACTTCTACAAGTGATTAGGTACAATATTAGATAATATGTTTATCAGAAGAACTTTTGAAATTGAAGGCAATTCTGACATTTTTGAGGCCATTTAAAAATAGATTTAAAGGTACATCAATACAAATACAGTTCCTTCTCATAGGCAGTTGCACACTCTTCAGAGAAAATGGTGGCTGACAGATGGTGTCTGATGACATGTTGATGTCTTCAGGGCATGCAATCATATTGCTTTTTCCTTAATAGAAAGCATACACTGATGAGGCAAACCTGGTTCCCCATGAATATTTTAGTGGTATATAAGAGGTGGTAGCTAGGTAGTCCCAGGGACTGCAGTCCTCCACTTATGTATACAACAGATACACCTGGGAGAGAGAGTTTTGTTCAGTATTATGCTAACATGCTTCAGGCAATTGACTGAGGTCACCAAGTCATTTTACAGAGGTCACTAAACATTCATACAATAATGGTAGCATTTGGTTACTAGAAGACGGACAACAAGAAACCCAATACTGGAACATCTTTTAAGTTTTCAGGGGAGGACTGATTCAAAGTTGAATCCCCAAATTTGAACTTGTGCAAATAGCTTGGAGCTTCCAAGATAGAGCCAGAACTAGAAAGGGCTCATTTTCTCTTTCAAATATATTTGCTATTATGGAACCTCTACCATGTGGTGCTAATGCTGGATGAAAATGGCTTATAAAATTCTGTGTCTTTGAATCCAGGTCTAACCACTAGCCCTGATTCAGTTTCAAATCCAGACCATAAAGCTGAAGTTAATGCAGATCTACACATTGACTTCCACAGGTGATTTCCAGCTGCTGTTAACATAGGTGGCTTGCAATCAGGTGCTGATTCAAAATATCTGGAGTCAATCACTCCCTCCTTGCTAACTTGCATTAATGCATAAAGAGTCCATTTGTGTTTCCGGAGGTAGTGCAGTAGTAACAGTACTTAAATAAGAAACTCTTAGCCAGAGGGATTTTCCTTAAGAACAGTGGTTATCAACGTATTTCTATTTTAAGCTAAAATGTTCTCTCCTGCCTACCTAAACCTTCCCATCTAGTCAAGCAACTGTTTCCAGCTAGATGAAAGAGAGAGAAACTAGGTAGTCATGGACAGAGTTGACAGAGAGAGTGACTCTTATGTTTC
Source organism: Alligator sinensis (assembly GCF_000455745.1). Taxonomy (NCBI): domain Eukaryota; kingdom Metazoa; phylum Chordata; order Crocodylia; family Alligatoridae; genus Alligator; species Alligator sinensis. The sequence goes on along the minus strand of NW_005843124.1, from coordinate 70,571 downwards.
TTGGACACTTTCAGATTTTCAAAATTTGTTTTTGTTCCACATTGGAATGGAATCAAAACCTTTCAAACATTTTTTAAAATTGGGCTTGTGTTGAAATATCTGTTTTGTAGTTAGACAAACAAACAAAAAACTCATAGTTTCTTAGTTGGTAGGGTCAGAAGGATCCTGAGCAGATCATCAAGTCATACATAGGGGTAAAAAGAAGGTACCGGGTAACGTGGGGCCTCTGCAGGACATGCTAGGAAATCTGGTTGTCGCACCAGACAGCAAAGCTAACCAATTTAACAATTTCTTTGCCTCCATTTTTCTGAGTAAGGACCAGGTCATCCCCCTCCACTGGGACCCCCGTAGGCCCCGTGGGAGGCACACCCAGGCCTATGGTCAGTGAGGACCTAGTCAGGGAACTTCTGGAGGGACTGGACATATTTAAATCAGCAGATCCTGACGATCTCCACCCCAGAGTGCTGAGGGAATTAGCAGAGGTTATTGTGGGACCTCTGGTACAGCTTTATGAGCACTCATGGTGCTCTGGCGATGTGCCGGAGGACTGGAAAAGGGCTAATGTGGTTCCCATTTTCCAAAAAGTGGGGAAGGAAGACCCAGGAAACTATAGGCCTGTTAGTCTTACCTTGGTCCTGGGGAAGCTCTTTGAGAAAATTATCCTGGCTAATGTCCACGAGGGGCCAGCAAGGGAGACCATGCTTAGGAACAGCCAACATGGGTTCATTAGGGGCAGGTCCTGTCAGACCAACCTGGTGGCCTTCTATGACCAGGTCACAAAATCCTGGGACGCAGGTATCATGGAAACTATAGGCCTGTTAGTCTTACCTTGGTCCTGGGGAAGCTCTTTGAGAAAATTATCCTGGCTAATGTCCACGAGGGGCCAGCAAGGGAGACCATGCTTAGGAACAGCCAACATGGGTTCATTAGGGGCAGGTCCTGTCAGACCAACCTGGTGGCCTTCTATGACCAGGTCACAAAATCCTGGGACGCAGGTATCATGGTGGACATAGTCTTTCTAGACTTTAAGAAGGCCTTTGACACTGTCTCTCACACCATCCTCATTAAAAATTAGGAGACTGTGGCGTCGATACCTACACAGTCAGATGAGTCACTAATTGGCTGGAGGGTTGCACCCAGAGAGTAGTGGTGGACAGGTCTTATTTGACCTGGAGGGGTGTGGGCAGTGGGGTCCCCCAGGGCTCAGTCCTTGGGCCCACGCTGTTCAACATCTTCATCAGCGACTTGGACAAAGGGGTAAAATGCACCCTGTTCAAATTTGCAGATGACACTAAGATGTGGGGAGAAGTGGGCACGCTAGAAGGGAGGAATAGGCTGCAATCGGACCTAGACGGGTTACAGGGGTGGGCGGATGAGAACAGGATGGGTTTCAACACTGACAAGTGCAAGGTACTGCACCTGTGGGGGAAGAACCAGCAGCATACCTACAGGCTGGGGAACTCCCTTCTCATCAGTGTGGAGGCAGAAAAGGATCTTGGAGTCATTATTGATGCCAAAATGAACATGGGCCGATAGTATGGGGATGCGGTCAGGAAGGCCAACTGTACCTTGTCATGCATCCACAGATGCATCTCAAGCAGGTCCAAGGAGGTGATCCTCCCCCTCTATGCGGCACTGGTCAGGCTGCAGTTGGAGTACTGTGTCCAGATCTGGGTGCTGCACTGCAGGAGGAATGTGGACAGCATAGAGAGGGTCCAGAGGAGGGCCACCCACATGATCAGGGGTCAGCAGGGCAGGCCGTATGAGGAGAGGCTAAGGGACCTGAACCTGTTCAGCCTCCACAAGAGAAGGCTGAGGGGGGATCTAGCGGCCATTTACAAACTAGTCAGGGGGGACCAACAGGTATTGGGGGAGTCCCTGTTCCCCCAAGCACTACCAGGAGTGACACGAAATAACGATCACGAGCTGGCAGAGGGTAGATTTAGGCTAGATATCAGGAGGCACTACTTCACTGTCAGGGCGGCTAGGATCTGGAACCAACTTCCAAGAGAAGTGGTGCTGGCTCCTACCCTGGGGGTCTTTAAAAGGAGGCTGGATGAACACCTTGCCGAGGTCGTTTGACCCCAGTACTCTTTCCTGCCATGGCAAGGGGTCGGACTTGATGATCTGCTCAGGTTCCTTCCAACCCTACCAACTATGAAACTATGAAGTCTGACCCCCTGCCATGGGCAGCAAAGAATGCTGGGGTCAAATGACCCTGGCGAGGTGCTTATCTAGCCTCCTTTTGAAGACCCCCAGGGTTGGTTCCAGATCCTAGCCGCCCTGACTGTGAAGTAGTGCTTCCTGATATCTAGTGTGAATCTACTCTCAGTCAACTTGTGGCTGTTATTCCTAGTTGCTCCTGGTAGTGCTCGAGGGAACAGGGGCTCTTCTGTTCCCTGGTGGTCCCCCCTGGTGAGTTTATAGATGGCCACCAGATCCCCTCTCAGCCTTCTCTTGTGGAGGCTGAGCAGGTCCAGGTCCCGTAGCATCCGCTCACAGGGCCTGTCCTGCTGCCCCCTGACTATGAGAGTGGCCCTCCTCTGGACCCACTCGATGCTACCCACATCCCTCCTGAAGTACGACGCCCAGAACTGGCTGCAGTACTCCAACTGCAGCCTGACCAATGTTGCATAGAGGGGGAGGTTCACCTCCTTGGACCTGCTCGTGATGCATCTGTGGATGCATGACAAGGTGTGTTAGCCTTACTGACCTCATCCTCACACTGGTGGCCCATGTTCATCTTGGAATCAATAGTGACTCCAAGATCCTTTTCTGCCTCTGCACTGATGAGAAGGGAGTTCCCCATCCTGTAGGTATGCTGCTGCTTCTTCCTCCCCAGGTTCTATTACCCTGCATGTGTCAGTACTGAATCCCATGTTATTCTCATCTGCCCTCCCTCGTAACCTTTCCAGACCTAGTTGTAGCCTGTCCCTCCCTTCTAGCATGCCCACCTCTCCCTACATCTTAGTGTCATCCGCAAATTTGAACAAGGTGCTTTTCATCCCCTCGTCCAAGTTGCTGATGAAGATCTTAAACAGCATGGGCCTGAGGACCAAGCCCTGGGGGACCCCACTGCCCACATCCCTCCAGGTCAAAAATGACCCGTCCACCACCACTCTCTCGGTCCTCCAGCCCTCCAGCCAATTTGCAACCCATCTGGCCATATAGGCATCGATGCTACAGTTGCCTCATTTTTTAATGAGAATGGGGTGAGAGACAGTGTTGAAGGCCTTTCTAAAGTCCAGAAAGACTATGTCCACTGCGACACCTGCGTCTAAGGATTTTGTGACCTGGTCATAGAAGGCAACCAAGTTGGTCTGACAGGACCTGCCCCTAATGAACCCATGTTGGTTGCCCCTAAGCATAATCTCCCCTTCTGGTCCCTCACAGATGTGCTCCTGGATAATTTTCTCAAACAGCTTCCCCAGGACCAAGGTAAGACTAATGGCCCTATAGTTTTCTGGGTCCTCCTCCCTCCCTCCTCCCCTTTTTGAAAATAGGGACCACTTTGGCTCTTTTCCAGTCCTCTGGCACCTGGCCAGAGCACCATGAGTGCTCAAAAAGCTGGGCCAGGGGTCCCACAATGACCTCTGCCAATTCCCTCAGCACCCTGAGGTGGAGATCACCTGGACCTGCTGATTTGAACATGTCTCGTCCCACCAGAAGTTCCCTGACCAGGTCCTCTCTGACCCTGGGTCTGGCTGCGCCTCCCTTGAGTCCATCCAGAATCCTGGTGCGGGGGTTGTCATGGTCCCTGCTCAGAAAAATGGAGGCAAAGAATTTGTTCAAGAGGTCAGCTTTATCATCTGGTGCAACCACCAGATTGCCAATCGTGTCCTGCAGGGGCCCCACATTACCCAGTACTTTCTTTTTACTCTCTATGTATTTAATAGATTTCATAGACTTCATAGACATTAGGGCTGGAAGGGACCTCGGAAGATCATCGAGTCCAGCCCCCTGCCCAAAGGGCAGGAAGTCAGCTGAGTTCATAGGATCCCAGCAAGATGAGCATCCAGTTTGCTCTTGAAGGTGTTCAATGTAGGCGCTTGAACCACCTCCGGTGCAGGCTGTTCCAGACCTTGGGGGCTCGGACAGTAAAGAAATTCTTCCTTATGTCTAGCCTGAAACGGTCTTGTAGTAGTTTATGACCATTCGACCTAGCTGTCATCCCTTGGGGCGCTCTGGTGAACAAACGGTCAGACCTGGCTGACTGCTCCACCCAGCAGATGTCCAGGTAGTTTAGGACTCATTTTATTTGGGTCTCTTTTTCTCTGTGTATACTCAGAAGTGACCAGACTGATTAGGATCTTGGAAAAATTCTGAGCAAAATTTTTGTTACAATCAGTTTGTTTCTGTAAAGCTCTTCAGTTTTAGCAAGGCAGCATGGGTTACTGAAAATATTCCAACCCACTTTAGTTGTGACAATCAGGTTGAGAACGCATAGCTTGGAAAATGTTAACTGTTGAATATGTTAGATCTTCATTTTGTTAGTTCAGTAGACTATTTTTCATAGCTTTTGTTTTCCAGATATTTTTTTGGTCTAGTATTATCTCTTTTTAGGGCTTCCTAGCCTGATGGTAGTCTACAGGTCTTATTCTATACATGGGGGAGAGCTTCCTATTTTCCCCTTATGACAGTTTTTTCAGGAAGATTTTGCTTGAAAGTAACTGGATATTCTATAACATGCCCAGACAAAAGATGCCAACAAGTTTGAAAATATGTAGTCACAACATAAGAAAATACATCTGGAGGGTTAAATTCTGCTTGTTCAGGTATGTTCACCTCAATGCTAGAGAAACAAAGTAAGGAATAGCTAAAGAAACAGTATTAAAGTGGAGATGTGTTGGACAGTATTAAAGTGAAGGTGTGAACTAATTTTTCATGCACAGGCCTAGATCACATTTGCAGTAGGAAATCTGTATCATGGTCTCAATTAACACCTAGTGGCTGCTTGGTTTATATTTTGTAATGGGAGGAAGGCAAACTTGCCCAAATAACTTTAAATCCCATTGAATTTTGTGATTAGGCTCTATATTTCTGAGTGAGTCAAGGCTTTTGCTATTCATAATCCTTTACAGATTATTGCCCTCCTGAAGAACAAGTGGGGGCAGTGAGTGAAATGTGTGCATGACCATCAGTTGAGCCCTTCACTTAGCTACTAAGAATGGAGCTCATGGCTGCATCCGCACATGGTATGGACATTTGGTTCCCTGGGGACAACTAGCGGCAGCGCACCCATGCCACGCATGCTCTGGTGTGCAGCAAGTTACCCCGGGGATGGTAGGGGAAGCTGGGGCCAGCACTGGGCTACCCCAGCAGCTTTACCTGGGGTCCTGGAGGCCTCCTGGGGCTGTAGCAGCGGCAACTCTGCCACACAGAGCCTGGTCAGCAGTCTCAGCACAGCTACAGACAGCCCAGCTCTGCTTTGAGTGGTGCATACTGCCTGTGCATGTGTCGCTCTGCTTTTTTTCTCCATGGGATATGCAGGGGTAAAAAAAACCCTCCGTGCTGTTCCCTTGCAGCATGGAGAACAATTGAACGTGTGGTATGTGGCATCACATACTGCATGATTGTGCTTGTCTAGCTGTGCCCCATGAGTGATGACCAGCAACAGCCTGGCAAAAATAGTGATGAATTTGGAAGGTGGTACAACACTGGAGGAAGAAAATGGCTTGAAGCAGCAACTTCTCTGCTTCTGGAACACTTGGCTGCTGTTCCATATCACAGTGGATATTTCTGTAGCCTTTAAAAAGAACACAGAAAAACTGAGACTGATGGCAAATGGACAGGTTTTAATGGAAATCCCCCTGGCCCCCTTGACATTAGTAATATGGTAAATGGCTCTGAGTGCTTTTACTGCTCCTGGGGGTTTAACAATTAAGGTGGTTTTAGAGGGCAAAACTCAGAAGTGTCAACAGTAGGTTTCCTTTCTTCCTTCCTCCTCCTAATTTTTAAAAGAGCTTCTGTCAGACTGAGGATTTAAGGAGTCACAAGGAAAGCACTAATATTAAAAATGGTCAGTGTCTTCTACTTTAATTCCTGAAAGCACAATTCTGTCAGAGCAGTCAGGTGCAGAAAGGAAAGATTTGAAGGAAATATTTAAATGTGTGTATGGGTGTGCTTATGTGCAATGGGTATTTCCCATGCTATTGGGATTTGCTGGTTGCTCCATGGAGCTAGAAGGGAATTCTGCCCGCCTCCAAGGAATTCTCTCTTTTCCCCTGCCTCCTCCCCCTTTGCTAACTGTGTCAGGGTATTTTTAAGCCTTCCTCAGAGGCATCAGGTGGTGGTTACAGCCAAGACAGTGGATTTTAACTGAGCTGTGCCAGTGCTTCTGACGGGATTTAAAGCTGGAGGTTCCTAGCTAAAGAGACTTGCCCTGCCACTCAGGGTTAGACCAATAGCCATATTTGAGGTTAGGAAGGAATTTTCCAATATGATCAGATTGGATGAACTGTGGGGGTTTTGCCTTCATCTGTAGCAGGGACGTGGCCCTCTACCTGGGATCTCTTGAAAGTATATTGACAACTTTTTACAGAAGCAGGATGTTGGCTGCTGTGACCTGCCTGTGGCAGGTTAGGGTGTTATGTCTTGTGTTGTTTCAGGGTTGATAGCAGTTTCACTAGGAGGTTAAATTGTGGATTTGTGTAAGATTTTTGGGTAGGGATGATCCTGCCTCAGGCAGGGGGTTGGACTAAATGACCTCAGGAGGACCCTTCCAGCCCTATTTCTCTATTATTCTACAATTCTACTACCTAAAAGACAAACAAGGTAAAAGTCCTAATTATATGGTGACCATATTGTTTTTAAGGAAATCCAGGGCACTGTTTCAAGGCAGAACGGCATGGTGTGCCAAGCAGGCAGGCACTGCTGCCATGTGGGAGCAAGGCGGGTAGACTGGGATGTATGGTCGCCCTACTTAATTATGGATTCTAAAAGGGTAGAATTTCTCCCCACATATTATGCTCTTCTGGACCATACCCCGGCCCCATTGCACCCCTTTTGCCTGTTCAAATGGTTATGCTAAATTGACAATTATTCTTCCAATGTTTGTGGTATTCCCTGGTGGCAGAGCCACCTCTCCAAGACCCCTCCCCTGGCCTAGGGAGACTGTGAAGGGTGCCCAGAGGTGCTGTGATTGGAATACCTTTTGCATTCTAGCAATATCTGGCTGGCAGTCCTTAAGCCTGCTCTAGCTTGTGCTGTAACCCAAGGGTTGGGTTTGTTATCTCATGCCTCTACATGACTAAGATGGAGAAGAGCATGAAGAAAATATGTGCACTCTCAGTTGAGTCCTACCTAGCAGCATATTAGGTCTGTAATTTATATAAAGCCTGTCTGGAATAGAAGCTGTTCTCAATAGTGGACAAACTCTTGGGCAGTGTCCCCAGTGTCCTGAACCTTAGGCTGTTTCTATTGGCTTTGGAGCCAAAGTGGCCCTTCTCTGACCCCTGGTTTGGGTTTTCACCTCTTCATCTATGCCAGGTCTTGCACTGGTACAGTGAAGGACGTTTTCAAGTGACACTTCTGACTGGGTTAAAATCAAAGGATTCACATAGCTCCTTTAACCATCACAGACCCCAGGAGTAAAACCATTATGATTTCTCAGGGTTACTCTCTCAAGAATTAGGTTGTTATTCCACTCATTTCTTTTAAACATTTTATTTTTTAGGGGTTCAGTTTCATTCAACTTGTAACTGAAAACTGATGTGTAACTGGAGCTTGTGAGCTGCTGGTGATTGACAGTTCATGGTAGGACATTGGAGTGGGTTTAACCAATTAGCAGAGCCTCCCATCTAGTGGCTGTGGACATTATGGCAGCTCTAACCAGGGCAGTTGGGGTCATTAAATCTGTGCTAACAGGTGAAAACATATAGATCTTATATCTGCTCAGGCTGTAGCAAGATCTTACATCTGTTCAGACTGTTCTTCTGCATGGAGATGCTTATATTTCAGATAAATCCCTACGTCTTAAATGGGAGTTCTGCACCCAACACCAGTAATACCCTTTAATTGCCAGTTATTTTCCTGCTGTTTAATGTTCTTGTTAAACAGATTTAGAGACGTGAATTCCTGCTTTAAAATTCTCCATTAGGTTTGGGTGTATTTACAATCCTATGGTAGCTCTGCTTTGAGTAAAGAGGAGTGCAAGTTTCTTTTGCAGATCCATTAGGTGACAAAGGTGGTGCCTCCCCAAATGTTTGCATGGGATGTTTTGAACGCATCTATTTCATATATCAGTTTATGCTAGTAACACAGAGCTTCATTATTGCTTTTCAACAGTAGCCAAATAAATTGAGTTTTCCTGCAGTAGCAGGGATACCCTTTCAGCCATGAAGATCAGCCCATAAGATCACCCATGTGATCTCAGCCATAGAAAGTGATGTTCAGAATCAAAGAAGATGAAATCCTCTCATTAAAGCTTTGGCTATTGTTCCAGCCTCCTCCCCCATAAAAAAATCCTTGAATATTACCAGTGAGCAGAATGTGGTTATTTCACAATACTTGGGGCAAAGCAGCTGAGAATTTATCATGGTTCTTTTTATTTCTTTTGGTTTATAAGCTAATAACAACTGATGAGGGCTCATCCTCTGCTCTGGGCACCTTCCCATTACTTAACCAACAATTAATAAACCAGATAATGGACTGTTCCATCCGCACAGAAATAAATAGTCACTCTATTAAACTACTGCAATGCAATGTCTTCAATCTAGTCAGAAAGTGCCACCCATGCAAAATTCAACAGCCTGCTTGTAAAAAAGTGTTTCTTTCTTTTAGCTATATTAAACCTGTGCTCTGTTCTCTGCAGATTGTAGTCCAGACTGATTTTTAAGAATCTGAGCTTTTGACCCAAAGCCCTAACTAGCCTGCAAGCTTTCTTGGAGGCATCACCATGACATATGACTGCAGTTTCAGTTGGCAGAGATGCCTGACTTGAAGCCATTGTGGCATGAGATAGAAGGGACCTGGCAAAGTATTAGCCAATGAGGGCACTGAATCTTTGGAATTAATTTTCTTACCATCTGTAGTAGCCTGAATTCCTCAGCACATACTGACAAGCCCATCTTTTTCTGGATGGTCCTTAGGGAGGTGGGTATTGACTAGGAACTGTAGCTGTGGTGCCAGGCTCTAGGGAGCCAGTGTGTGGTTGATCCATTTTAGGTGCAACTATGTAGGTGAGTTCATCTGTGGGAGGTGACGGGTGATTTGTTTTTAACATTTTTTTAATTTGCCAGAGCACGGGATGGACAGTCTGTTCTTATTGTTTGTACACATCAGAATATATATAAATCATAGAACAATAGGGCTGGGAAGGACCTTGAGAATTCACTCAGTTCACCCTCTACACCAGGGCAGGCTGCAGTATGATCATACAAATACTAACCAGAGAAAAGTCTCTCAGACAACACCTTTACTACATATTTCAGTAACCTCAGGAGCTCCTCCCCATAGGTTCTAGAGAACGTATGTGCCTTATTGTAACACCTTGAAGTTTGTAGCTGTTCTGGGTTCTGAGAGGCCTGGGCTCCCAGACCTCCAGGGCTGATGGGAAACCAGAAGCATGCTCCAGGGCTGATGGGAAGTCACAGAGGTTGCCAACCAGAAGCTTTTGCCTGGCTTTGTCCAACAGGCTCTAGATCATGGGTTTCCAAACTGTGGTGTGCATACCCCTTGGGGGTATGCAAAATATCTCTGGGGGTACACATGAGAAATTGTGTAATGGTGAATTTAATTTTCATTATATTAATAGTTGGCATTTAAAGGGTTAAATATAAAATATGTGCTGGTAGGGGTACGTGGGCAGCTGGTAAATCTTGAAGTGGGTATACAATAAGAACAAATTTGGGAACCTCAGCTGTAGATCAAATGCTTCCTATGCTCAGAACTGCAGTAGCCATGCTCATGGGGAAGAAAGTCCGATAGACTGGTGTTTTGGTACGGTTGTTAATTGATCCATTGTGACTTGCACTTGCTTCAGTTTCACATGGAATCATTATGATGATCTATGTAAAGCTCATTACAGTGGTCCATTCTTACAGGCATGAAAGTATAAGCCAATGTGGCAAGATCCATATCTGGATAAAAAAGCTGTATCCACCTTATATCAAACTCTACACTCCCGTTGCAAGCCACTTTAAAGAACCTCTTGCCCTCCCACAGTCATGAATGCTTACATAATCTGTGCCATTTTTGTGGCTGCTTTCCCCAATCCATAACATCTTCTCTATGTCTGATCTGGCCCAATGTCATGTACTGATGAGGAGTAGGGACAGACAGATCTGCAAGCTATTATATTCTTGATCTGGAAGAGGCTGAGCACAGAATGTCCTACAATAGCTAGATTTGATGGAACAGGTTCCAAAATCCAAATACAGCTCTTAAACAGAGGAGGTCTATATTCTGTGGAAATCCAATAGCAAGGAAGGAAAACTCTGAGGTTTTACTCCTGTATTCAATTGGATGAACTCAAATCCTCCCTAAGTACTCCAAATAAGGGCTCTGAGAGACTTTCTGGGGTAAGGCAACAAGTGTATCTGAGGTTGCCCCATGCCCTATGTACTAAGATCATGGTTTCCTTTAGGTTGCTGTTCCCAGCCACGTTGTTAAATAGACTTAGGTCCTATGACAGGCCTCTGTGAAGTCACTGCCATATCCACCCCTATCTGATAAGACAGATGGCCTTCCCCTGATAATCCCTTTTGGGTGTCTGTCCTGCCATAATCAGTCCCTTTATAGCCCATGGAATATGATAATTGCTGCAGCAAGCAAGTACAAGTGTGGTAGGTGGCCAACTCAGAACTCTAAGGAGAACAGGGGGGCACAGGAGCTGAGTCATAATATTTAGGAACCTTTCACTTAATGCCGTGATGCTGCCTTTGTACTATAGTATTACAACAGAAGTCAGGAATCACAAAAGACCATGACACAATTGTTGTCTTTTTTTAAATTCTTTCTTTAGCCTTTATGTCTGTAGATGACTTCGCTTCCATGTGACCTTTACAACACTGACCCCTGCAGAATGTAGCCGATGGCACTGCACACTTTTTGACATGCAGAAGTGTGTTTGACCATTTGGATAGATTAAATGATTCTTACAGTTTTAAAATTATGACGCTAGCCTTGAGGGCTGGCATAAGGGGAAAGTCATGAGTTGAAGGCTGCCTTTGAAGTTTGGGATTTCTGGATATGTCATCTTTCATATATAATCACTGGCCAGAGCTCCTTGCTTTTCATATTATTCCAGAGTCACTGTCATCTAGGTTCCTAGAGAGCAAGGAATTTCCTCAAGGGTGAGAGTGAGTAAAGAGAAAGAGGAATGAGCACAGCCATGTGTGCTTTACATGTTCCCATTTAAAAAAAAAAATTATATATATATATTTTAATGCTTTATGTTGTGTGTGCATCACCTTTAAGGCATGGAATAAATATAAATCAATTAAGCCCGTCAAGTATTTTCTGTGGCAGATGAGTAGTTTTTGCCCCATTTCATAGAGGGAAGCATTAAAAAAAAAAAAAGAGTTGCTGGTGTAACTTTACTGCAGTTTCTGAAGAGGAATCTGGTCTGGAAAGAGGTTAAATAACTTTCCTTAAGCCACCCATGAATCACTGTCAGAAACTGTGCTCCATTCATGAGATAATCCTGTCATTCCCATTTATCAGTTATGGTCCCTTTCTGTGATAGCTATATGATAGCAAAACCAGACACAGAGTTTTGTGCTCTTAGACACAGGTCCAATTCAATTACAAGTAGAGTCTAATTGGCACATAATAAAACAGTGCTGATTTTTACAGGTATCTTTGCTGTCCACATAAAGAAAATCATTTAATCAGGATAAATACATTTATAAGAGAATTGACTAAATGTATTTAAAATAATTGAACATTTTCCAAAATCTCCATTGGCAATTGTGGAGCTCCTGGGGTGTCTCATTGTAATGACACTCCAACAGGGGAAGTAGGCTGATGGCATACATCCCAGTATAAGACTGAGGACAGCCACAACTCAAAGCAGAATAAATGTGGGACATTTTAGTACATGTACTTTTTTATTTCTGTGTATTGCCTGCTGTGACAGGGGGCCTCCTGGGGCCGAACTCTGTGGCCCACCCACCTGTCACTGTGACAGGAGGCCTACTCAGGGCCGAGCTCTTCGTGGCCCACCCACCTGTCTCTGGGCAACCGCCCGCTTATCTCGCCCGCCACGCCTTTGATGATAATTGATTCGTATATCGATGTCAATTAAGCGGGAGGCTGCCCATTGTAGTGCCCGGATGCCAGGGGGCGCTCTGCGGCTCCGACCTCCCCTAATACCGCAGCCCAAGCCTCGCAGATGGCATCTCGGTGTTAACACTATCACCGGCCCCACGCTGGGCCCCAGAATCATCCTATACGACCCCACTATGATCTCTCCTGATCAGGCGGCCTCTCCGCCTTCATCTGGGCTACCTAGCCCCCCCGAAGCCTTGTTCCCCTCCCGGGTGTGGTTCCCCCGGAACCTTCGGCTACCTGGCCCTGGCCCACCTCCAGGCCAGTCGGGACCCCAGGCCCCCGGCTCTTGGGCATCCCTCACGGTGGGCCCCTGGCCCTTTTGACCCTCTCTGGTCCTGGCCCCAGCATGGGCCAGTCAAGGGTACTATCCCCTTCGGGCTGGGTCTCTAGCCCCTCTCTCTCATCCTCGGGCCTCACCGTGCCACTACTCCCCATCCTCTCAGGGGCA
>NW_005843124.1:54754-57641 GCF_000455745.1 Alligator sinensis | reverse complement strand
CCCATGTCTCAAAATGGCTGCCCTAATCAGGCACCTGGAGGCTGCCAGCTCCAGGCCCTTAAAGTGGCAGAGACACCCTCTGTTCTGCCACACCTGCCTTCATGGACCTAAACAAAACACACAATTTACCTAAAAAGATTTCTAAAAATCCAGTTCTTTACTCCTTCCTCTGGCTTCAGTTCTGATATTCCTGTCTTAAGTCATACCCAGCAATCAGGTTGACAATATGCATCATTATTTCATCTTATTTCACTTCAGATTCTTGGACATTAAAGAGAAATAATTAGTGATCTAGTCACGTTAATATTTGATCAAGTAATTGGAAACTACTTCATATTCCACAGTTGTTTTTCTTTCAAGACACAATGTCTTCAAGCTGGTTGTTTGCAAGATGATTCACCTGGGAGTTGGAACTTTCATTAAATGTAATACAAATGATTTACAGTCTGAAAATTCATAACAAGTGCACTGCTTAATATTTGCTACTCTCCTTTTTAAAATCTTTGTCAAATCAGAAAGCAGAAACCACACGGTGTGCGTTTTCAGGTGACCACCCACACACTACAAATATTTAGTAACTAAAAAGTATCATACACAAACAACCCACTGCAGGAACATTTCTTATCCAGACTATTTTGTAAGAGATCATGTAGTATGAATATATTCAAGCAACAGCAAGGCGACAATTTGTAAACAGTTTGCTAATCATTTAAATAAGTTGACTAATGCTTCATCCAATACAACACTGAAGTATTTGCTTAAGTCCTTGACTTAAAGACCCAGAGACAAGCTTAAGTGCTTTGCTGATCTACTGTTAAAACTCCTAACAACTGCTATGAACGAAATGACAAACACTAAGAAACTGTAACACTGCAGAAAAAATTATTGTGGATGAATGCATTCATTTTTTGACTAGCCACTTGTTTCCCACTTTAGAAAGGAAAAACTCCCTCTTTTCAAGCTTAGATATAATGGATCATTCAAGAGACTTAAGAATATTTAGATTTTTCTGTGATTTTCGCTAGGTAGTAGCTGTGCACTCCAAGGGATCCTAGAAAATGCCTACTATATCCTAGGGTTTCAGCTTGCTGTGTGTAACCTACATACCATCTCAGCTGAGACTCCAAACCTCAACCCTCCTGTTCAGTAGCTCTAGCAGTGGCTCTAGCCAGGAGTTGAGATGGGGAAAAAGTTTTGATAAGATTGTCTCATCTGGCTCTCACATACATCAGTGTCCGTTGCCTATGAGGGGCTCTTGGCCAAAAAAATCCCCTCGCACACAGAGCAGTGACAGATCTGGATTGTCTGGAGAAGATGAAATAATTTATAAGCTCTGGTTTAATGTTCCTGTCTTCTACATCTGCTACTTCCCCACCTTCTGTCACTGTCGCCCAAATGAATTTACAAGGAAAAGAAAATAGTTCTCACTGTTCTCACACAAATGAAACCTTATCCAGCAAAACAAAAAGAAAATAATTTATTTTAAAAGCAAACCCCTTCTGAGACAGCCTGAACATTATCAGAAACAGTTTGTGAGAGGAGTGGAGGGGGAGAGGGGGAGGGAGAATAATGGTGGGGGGATGAGGGGGTTAATAAACCAGACTGGAACAACAAATGTAGCATTTATGATAATTATCCGCATTTTAATCCCCGTTTCCAACCAAGCATTCACTTCCTTTAATTAGTTCTCGATTAGAAACAGATTATCTAATAAATTGTACAAATAAAGAGAGGGTTATCTGTGCAGTGTTCTTGCACGCAGAGTTCTGAACGGATGGGGACCCAGAGACAACATTTGAGATGGGCCAGTTCCCTGAAACCCTCAGTTTACTTTTTCCTCATTCCTCACCCTGTTTCCTTGGCTGCAAATATTGTCCGTTGCTGGCATTAGCAATGCGGCCAGCAAAGTAAATCCATAATTAAATGAAATTAGCATGTTCCACTAAGTCTAGCACGCACACAAAGAAGGTTCTTGCTTGGAGCACTTCCAGTGTGATTTGCAGAAAAAAGGTTTTAATATGTTAACTTATTTAAAAAATACTTTGCCTAGGTTTGTTTTGCATTTTTATCACGCTTTACATATTCAATTCTATTTAGGGTCTCTGCATGAATGATTGGACAAGACCCTCCCTGGCCTACAAGCAGTCATTGAGAATGTCACACAAAAAGTTATTTCTTTTTGACTTGCCTGTGGGTCTTCTTGCTCCTGGTGTTTTAAGGTATCTGTATAGGTAATATATACCCAGATCATACACTTACTCTTATGTAATGTTCTTAGAACTGTGTTAATTTATACTGAGAGACTCAGTAGACTCTGTTAATGTCTACTGTACAGTTATATATGAGTGTACCATATTTACCAAAATCCAAGATGACTTTGAATTTAACATGACCTTCCCCCCGCTCCACTCTCAATTAGATTCTATACATGAAAAGTAGCAGCAGGGGAGCAGGCAATGAGGAGGCAAGTGGCAAGGGGACAGGTAGCCTGGTTATGGCCCCTTGCTCCCCTGCCATTTGCCACTCACTCCAGTGCCTAGTTTCCCATACCTCGCCTCCCCACTCCCACCACCTTCTCCCCTGGTGTCTCCCCCTGCTTTCCCCCATCACTTCCTTGTGCTTCACTGCTGGGTAGGGCTGTGTGAAGCTCTGGGTGCTGATTCTATTTGGAGGAGATTCAGCCTGATTTGGTGGCTGAATCTCCAAATCCGAATCAAATCAGGGGACCAATAAAAAGGTCTGAATTGATTCAAAGCTCTCCGAATCTTCAGAAAAAATTCAGAGAGCTTCGATGTTTTCGGCAGTCCCTGCACACTGCAACAGGGAGCTGGAGCTGGACTTGGAGCTGGTAAGTAGGGGGTGGAGGAGGTGGGGGGGCTGGAAGAGC
>NW_005843124.1:49118-54723 GCF_000455745.1 Alligator sinensis | reverse complement strand
CATGGGCAGGCCCCTGCCAGGCTCCATCCCCTGCCCACTCCCCCAGCCCACCCCATGGCTGCTCCATGCGCCCCAACTCCAGTGCTTTAAAAAAAAGCCCCAACTCACTGGGCACTGCCCAAAATAGCATGGGGGGCTCTGCCATGAGCCCCTGACCCCCCCCTACTCTCCCAGACCCCCCACCCCATGGCTGCCCTGGCTGGCCCAGGTCCAGCCCTTTAAGAAAAAAAAAAACCGAACCCCCCTGGACTTACTGCTCCTGCAGCAGCCTTGGGGCTTCAGGGGGCTCATGGAAGAGCCCCCCACATGGCATGGGGCAGCAGGGATCGCACCCCATCCAGCAGGAACTGGTGAGTTCAGGGGGGAGGTTTCCTTAAAGGGCTGGAGCTGGGGCAGACAGAGCAGCCATGGGGGACTGTGACAGTGGGAGGGAGGTCAGGGGGCTCGTTACAGAGCCCCCCATGCAGCATGGGACAGGGGGCAGCAGAGATTGCCCCACTGCCCGGCACACCTACTGAGTGGGGCTTTTTTTTCCCTAAGTGCCGGGAGCTGGGGCGGGCGGGGCAGCCATTGCCAGGCTGGCAGAGTGGCTGGGGATGGGCCTGGGTGATTTGGAGATTTGGCAATTCAGCAACAGCCAAATCTCCAGATCAGATTCAGCCGAATTGATTCGGGACAGTGATTTGAACCACAGAATTGAATCACTGTCCCCTGAATCAGCCAAATCGAAGTGAATACTAGCTGCTTCACACAGGCCTACTGCTGGGTGCCTCTGTGCTGGGTGTCTTGCTACTCCCTGGCTTGTGCTAGGTCCTGCCAGTTCTCAGGCTCTATGCTGATTCCCATGCTGCTCTCTGGCTCCATGCTGGCTCCCACACAGCTCCTTGGCTCAGCACTGAGCCAGAAAGCAGTGAGGGAATCAATGCAGAGCCAGGGACCAGCACAGGATCCTTGATTTTAAGATGAGGATTCATTTCCCCCATGCTTTATGGAGACCAAAATCTCATGTTGGAATCAAGTAAATATGGTATGTATGCAAATAAATGGTTATTTAAGAGGATGGAGGTGGTTATAAAAAGGATGGAGATAAACTATTTCCTGTGGCTGAATGGGACAGGACTAGGATCATTAGTCTCAAATTGCAGCAGGGGAAATTTAATTTGGAAATTAGGAAGAACTTTCTCACTCTGGGGGTGGTTAAGCTTTGGAACAGGCTATCTAGGGAGGTTGTGAAATGTCTTATCTTTGGAAGTTTTTAAGAACAGTTTAGAGAAACACTTGACTGGGATGGTTTAGTAAGGGACAATCCTTCCTTGGGCAATGGATTGAGCTAGTTGACCTTTTCTTGAATCTTATGTATTGGATGGGCCTCTGTGAAATTGTCATCAAGTCTATCTGAGTAGAAGCCAAGATTCTCTTGCCAGTTGGAATCCTATGATCATGCAAAACAGGAAATGGTTAGGATGTCAGGGGGCAGTCACTTCATACATTCAACAGTCACTTCAGGATCAAGTGCACAGGGAGAATATGATGGTATCATTTTCTGGTCTTACTTTCCAGCTTCATTATGCTTACATTTATCTGCGATCCTTTGAAGGGGGATGATCCTGCCTTCAGCAGCAGGTTGAACTACATGCTGTCTTGAGTTCTTTTTTAGCCCTATTTTTCTAGGATTTGTGTTTCTTAGAAATGATGCTGCAGAATTAGCATGTGTCCAAGGAAAGATGACAACAATGTTTAAGGGAGTGGAAAAACTCTCATATGAGGGAGACTGAAGAGACTGGGATAAATTATTCCCAGTTGTTCATCTCCTTAGAAAGAAGGTGAATAACTGCCAACTTGATAGAACAATATAAAATAATGAATAAAAAAGAGGAGGTAGATCAGGACTTTCCTTTCTTTGCTGAATAAAGAGACATTCAGAAAAATTAAAAGATGACAAATTAAAAATGAATGGCAGGAAATCGTTTTTCACACCATGCTTAAACATTAACTGGACTGCAAAACTCTTTAACACAAGATGCAACTGAGATAAAAACTTGATCAGATTCAAATTGGGACTGGACATTACTTGGATGCCCAGGATATTCAGAATCAAGACAGTTAAAGCTAACATACATTTGGGAAGAGTGAGTCTCATGCTCCAGGGTTTAAGCCATTGTAGAACCATTAGTCCTCTAAATATAAAGGTAAGAAGGACACCTAACATTGTGGCACACTTTATTACAACTGCCTAATGCAAGATTTTTATCATCTCTCCTTGAAGCATGCATTGCTGGCCATTGTTGGAGACAGGAGTTTGGACTAAGTGGACCTGGGTTTCACTTAATTTGGCAATTCATATGTAACCTCTCCCATTACTTCACATCAGATGCTTTCCATGTGCTCTTCAGAGGCTCCACCTGAAATTTTCTTGCTGAGCCAGAAATGATAGCTGGGTTTACCAGCCCAGGTAAGCACTAAGGGGCCCGATAGACATCAGAACAGGAGGGTACCATGGGCACCCATCGGGGGGCTTAAATGTCTCTACACTAATGCTAGGAGCATGGGGAACAAGCAGGGGGAACTCGCACTCCTGCTTGCAAGCAACAACTTAGACCTGGTTGGACTAACTGAAACCTGGTGGTACCCATAATTGGGCAGTAGGCATTGAGGGTTACAGGTTGTACAGATGGGTGGGTAAATTTAACCAGCAGGGCTGAAGTGCTAGACTTCAGAAAGGCTAACTTCAACGTGCTCAGGGGATTAGTTAGTGAAGCATTAAAACTCAAGAGCATTGGTGAAATGGGGGTCCAGAAAGGGTGGTTATTCCTCAAGGGAGCGATCCTACGGGCTCAGGAGACAATCCCATTGTGCATAAAAGGGGGCAAAGCAGCCAAGAAGCTGTCTTGACTGAACAGGGAAGTACAGGAAATCCTAAGGGCAGAGAAAGAGGAATACAAGCTGTGGAAACAGAGGGTAGCTACCAAGGAGTATACCTCCCTGGCTCGCACTTGTGGGGAATCAGTTAGGAAGGCCAAAGCAGGATTAGAACTTAGGTTGATGACAAAAATTAAGGACAACAAAAAGTCCTTTTTCAGATATATAGGGAGTAAAAGGAAGGTGCAGGTAAAAGGAAGGCGCAGGGTAGCATAGGACCCCAACAAGACAAAGTTGGGCAGTTGGTGACAGAGAGGGGGGACAAAGCTAAGCTCTTCGATGAGTTCTTTGCATCTGTATTCCTAGACACAGACCAAGACAAATCTCCCAACTGGATCATAGATAGACACAGGAGGGACACCAGCCCACCAACTGTTAGTGCAGACTTAGTGAAGGGGCATTTGGAGGGGCTGGGTGTGTTCAAATCAGCAGGCCCAGATGAACTTCATCCAAGGGTGCTGAAGGAATTGGCCAGTGTCATAGCAGAGCCACTGGGTGGCTGTTTGAGCACTCATGGTGCTCTGGTAAGGTCCCAGAGGACTGGAAAAGAGCCAATGTGGTCTCTATTTTCAGGAAGGGGAGGAGGGAGGGACTGGGAAACTATAGGCCAGTTAGTCTCCCCTCTATCCTTAGGAAAACTCTGGAAAAAATCATTAAGGATCACATTTGTGGGAGCCTAGCAAGGGAAATAATGCTGAAAGGAAATCAGCACAGATTCATTGCAGGTAGCTCCTGCCTGACTAACCTTGTTTCTTTTTATGACCAGGTCACAAAATGGTTAGACACAGGAGTTGAGGTAAATGTAATCTACCTAGACTTTAAGAAGGCCTTTGATACAGTATCTCATTCTGTTCTTGTAAATAAACTGACAGGCTGTGATGTAAATGATTACACGGTCAGGTGGGTGGCAAATTGGCTTAGGGGTCACACCCAGAGAGTGGTGGTGGATGGGTCAACATTGACCTGGAAAGACGTGGGCAGTGGAGTGCCACAAGGCCGGTGCTATTCAATGTCTTTATCAGTGACTTGGACGAGGGCGTAGAGAGCACCTTGTCCAAGTTCGCAGGTGATACCAAATTATGGGGCAAAGTTAACACACCAGAGGGTAGGGAATGGATCCAGGTGGATATGGACAGGTTGAAAAAAATGGGCAGAACGAAATAGGATGCAGTTCAACAAAGACAAATGCAAAGTGCTGTACCGGGGAAAAAAGAACCACCAACACACTTACAGGCTGGGGGATGACTTTCTCAGCAGCACAGCAGCAGAAAGGGATCTTGGAGTCATAGTGAGTCATCATTGAGACGAAGTGATCAACAAGGCTAACCGCACTTTATCATGCATTAGCAGATGCATGACAAACAGGTCCAGGGAGATGATATTTCCCCTCTATGCAGCACTGGTCAAGCCGCAGTTGGAGTACTGTGTCCAGTTTTGGGTGCCACACTTCAAGAGGGATGAGGAAAACCTTCATAGGGTTCAGAGGAGGGCCACTCATATGGTTAGAGGCCTGTAGGCAAGGACCTACAAGAAGAGACCGAGGGACCTAGATCTCTTCAGCCTTTGCAAGAGAAGGCTGAGAGGTGATCTTGTGGCTGCCTATAAATTCATCAGCGGAGGGCAGCAGGGAATAGGAGATGCTCTGTTTATTAGGGCATCCCCTGGAATAACTAGGAACAATGACCACAAATCGATGGAGAACAGATTTAGGTTGGACATTAGAAATAACTTCTTCACAGTAAAGGTTGCCAGAATCTGGAATGGGCTTCTAAGGGAGGTGGTGCTCTCCCCTACCTTGGGGGTCTTCAAGAGGAGACTGGACAAGCACCTAGCTGGGGTCGTCTGACCCCAGTGCTCTTTCCTGCCCAGAGCAGGGGGTCAGACTCGATGACCTACTGACGTCCCTTCCAACCCCAACATCTATGAATTTATAAACCCCCACTGCCTCAGCATGTAAACAGTGACTAGAGGGGTCAGGTGCCCTCTGCCCCTTCACTTCTTCCCCCTGCATCTTTCCTGCTCCCTACCACCTGCACCCTGCCCCCAACCCCACTCTCTGCCTCTTTCCCACAGGAGACAGCCCTGCCTTTACTGTCAGTCGCTACTCAGGCTGTTGGGCCAAGAGTTTTCAAAGATCCGTGCTAGAGGCTGGGCTATGATGCTCGCCAGCTCCTTGAGTACCCTGGGGTGAAGATTGTCAGGGCCGGCTGACTTGAAGGTATCCAGCTTCTCAAGATGTTCCTTCACGAAGTCAGCATTAATGGAGGGCAGGGGATCACCCTCACCCGGACTTCCCAGCCCTGTAGCGGGCATGGGCGTCCCATGGGACTGATGAAAGACTGATGCAAAGTACCTATTTAATAGGATGGCTTTTTCCTGGGCGTCAGTTGTCAGTTGCCCCATCTGGTTCAGTAGGGGTCCAATGTTGCCCCTGCTTTTCCTCCGGCTCCCCACATATCTGAAAAAGGACTTTTATTGTCCTTGATGCTCAAAGCTAGCTGGAGTTCAGTTGCAGCCTTGGCTTTCCTCGTCTGCTCCCTACAGGACTGGACCAGTGCAGAATAATCCTCCTTGGAGGTGACTCCCATCCTCCACCCTTTGTAGGCCTTTCTTTTTAGCCTCAGGAGGTCTGCTAGGTCCCTGGAGAGCCAGGGGGGCTGCTGTGCCCTCTTGCTGCCTTTCCTCC
>NW_005843124.1:12053-49108 GCF_000455745.1 Alligator sinensis | reverse complement strand
CATCTACCTAGACTTTAAGAAGGCCTTTGATCTCATTCTGTTCTCATAAATAAATTGACAGGCTGTGACGTAGATGATTACATGGTCGGATGGGTGGCAAATTGGCTTAGGGGTCGCACCCAGAGGGTAGTGGTGGATGGGTCGATCTCGACCTGGAAAGATGTGGGTAGTAGAGTCCCTCAAGGCTCAGTCCTTGGACCGGTGCTATTCAATGTCTTCAACAGTGACTTGGATGAGGGCTTGGAGAGAACCCTGTTTAAGTTCGTAGATGATACCAAATTATGGGGCAAAGTTAACACACCAGAGAGTAGGGAATGGATCCAGAAAGATCTGGATAGGTTGGAAAAATGGGCAGAATGAAATAGGATGCAGTTCAACAAGGACAAGTGCAAAGTGCTGCACCTTGGCAAAAAGAACCACCAACACGCTTACAGGCTGGGGGGATGACCTTCTCAGGAGCACAGCAGTGGAAAAGGATCTTGCAGTCCTAGTTGAGTCCAAGATGAACATGAGCCGTCAAATGTGATGAAGTG
Organism: Alligator sinensis; assembly: GCF_000455745.1. NCBI lineage: Eukaryota > Metazoa > Chordata > Crocodylia > Alligatoridae > Alligator > Alligator sinensis. Next base: position 48,575 of record NW_005843124.1, on the reverse strand, counting down.
ATTAACAAGGCTAACTGCACTTTATCAGGCATTAGCAGATGCATGACAAACAGGTCCAGGGAGGTGATGCTTCCCCGCTATGCGGCACTGGTCAGGCCGCAGTTGGAGTACTGCATCCAGTTTTGGGTGCCACACTTCAAGAGGAATACAGAGAATCTTGAGAGGGTTCAGAGGAGGTCGCTCGTATGGTCAGAGGCCTGCAGGCAAAGCCCTATGAGGAGAGACTGAGGGACCTAGATCTTTTCAGCTTTCTCAAGAGAAGGCTGAGAGGTGATTTTGTGGCTGCCTAGAAATTCATTAGGGGAGGGCAGCAGGGAATAGAAGATGCTTTATTTACTAGGGCACTCCCTGGAATAATTAGGAACAATGGCCACAAATTGATGGAGAGCAGATTTAGGTTGGGCATTAGAAAGAACTTCTTCACAGTAAGGGTTGTCAGAATCTGGAATGGGCTTCCAAGGGAGGTGGTGCTCTCCCCTACCTTGGGGGGTCTTCAAGAGGAGACTGGAGAAGCACCTAGCTGGGGTCATCGGATACTAGGGGGTCGGACTCGATGACCTACTGAGGTCCCTTCTGACCCTAACATCAATGAATCTATGAAAGGTGAGACATAAGTGAAATCTACTAACATTTATTATATTTTTTACCATGCATGGAAGGTCACCCCCAGTGGAATCCAGAATCTAATCTTGGGATGTTACTGGGAAAGGTAAAGGATTTATAGTATTAACTTAAACCAGATACATGCTTCTGTATTCACATACATACTAGGGATGTGCAAAGCATTTGGATTCGGCCCATATCGGGCACAGTGATTCATTTTGTTGATTCAGATCACTGTCCCTGATTTGATTCGGCCAAATCCGAATCTGAAGATTTGATGCTAATTTGGAGAATCAGTGATTTGGACATAGACACAGCTTTAAAAGTTTTTTCTACATACCTTGAGGTAGCAGACGTGACTCATGATCGCTGCAATGCTGGGGCACGTGGAGCGTCCCACAGGAGTGTGGAGGGTCCTCCACGTGTTCAGTGGCAAACCTGGAAGTGGACCAGGAATACTTCTGGTCCACTTGTGGGGCTGCTGGAGAGTGCACTTTGGGGCCTCCCCACACCTCCCTGGCTCAGCGATTGCCCCCCCCCCAGACCCAGGAGATACCATTCACCAAGCCGGGTGAGCACGGGGGGGGCCCCCAGTGCGCTGTTTGGCAGACCCAGAAGTGGACCAGCAGTGCTTCTGGTGCACTTCTGGGTCTGCTGCCAAGTGCACTGGAGAGCCCCCCATGCTTCTGTGGGACACTCCATGTGCCCCAGCATTGCAGCAATCACAAGCCCCTGCTACCTAGAGGTATGTAGAAAGAACATTTAAACCTGTGTCTCTGTTCAAATTGCTGAATCTTGCCAAATCTCTCCAAATCAATTTGGAGGGTTCTGATTCAATTTGGAGAGATTAAAGGGTCCTCTGATTCAATTTGTATTTGGAGATTCAGCTACCGAATCGGGCCGAATCTCTGCCAAATCGAATCAGGGACCAAAGCTTCGCACAGCCCTAACACATGCCTCTACCACCACAGCTAAACCTTGTTCTGCAGCTCTCTCATGTATTCAGGTCATAAGCTACCATTACCTATATTAATACCCCTTGGTTTAATGTACTTCCTAGAACAAAGACTACTATGTTCTGAGATTGCTTTTTGGTGAGGGAGGGATAGATGGAGAGTGAAAGTCGTATGTCCTGGAGCAAAATGTTTCCTTCAAGGGTGGAGTGATATGTTACACTTAGACCATGCTAAGGGCACTTAAAATGTCAGTGTCCATACACCAAAGCTTGTTAACTCATGGTAAGGGCCTTCTGAACATCTCAAAGTTATGCCACTTCAGGTGAGGGTTAACTCTGGGTCGTGTAACCTAGCTTGTGCTAAGGTAACTTCAGTCTGCTCCACGGAGATAAAACAAGCAATTTGCAGTCCACCAGCATCCCAGGATGCTTTGCTCCCACCCCCCACCCCCCACTCAGAGCAGGGATAGAGCCCAGATTAACTGGCACCTAGCCAGGACTCTGTTCACCAGCCCTCAGAGCTATGCAGGCAAGAAATGTTATAATTCTTCATGTGCAACAGCTCACAGCATGCTCTAACTTCAACAGTACTTAATATTCAGTAGATTTACTATGGTCTAAGTGTAATGTGTAACTTCATCCAAAGTTTTAAGAAGTTTCTCTTTTCTCATCCATTAATTTGAGGTTTCCTAGCTTTGGACAGTCAGAGGTCAGACTTAGCTAGTGCTGGTATCCTGGTTCTTTAGAAAATCTTTCCCATTGTCTTACAGCTTTGGATATCCATCAGGCTTGTGATAGTCTGAAGGGGAACTACATTCTCTGACTTCCCCCTGAGCTATTTTATTGTTGAGACTTTCAAATGGGTAATTATGAGTAATATGTTCCTCAAAGAAATTTAACAGGGGGTATGTGTATGAGAGAGTGGGAGTAGGTGTAAAGGGGAATGGGAAGGTTTCTCTCTGCTTTCTATCAGTATGCGTATTTCAGTCAAGGGCACTTCTCTCTTGTGCATCTGCCCAAAGTGACCTCCTTATTGATTAAATAAGTCAATAGACAGCTACTTAAGAATAAAGTTCCTTTTTCTTTTCTTATTTCTTCTGCTTCTTCAGTTTAATTATCTGAGATAGATAAGCAGCTGCAGGCCAATTAGAAAACAATTACCAGCTGTAATCAATGCTAGCTTAGATGGGGGATGTGGGTATAAGAGTTAGAGGAGGTCTTGAAACACAGTGCAGAGGTAATACTATACACAGCTCCATCCTTGAAAGCCCTTTGTCTTAACTTCTCCAAAGTATCAGAAATGTCAGCACACATCTATGAATTTCAGACAAAAATTGAACAAGCCAGTTTGTCCTCTTCTGAATAAATGGAAAACACTGTCCATCTTCTCATAGGTGGGTGAACACTTCACTTCCCAAAGTGTATGCACCTAGAGGCAGCATGATCTAGTGGACCATGTGCCTACCCTACTGCAGCTTTTCCATTGACCTTGAACGAGCTGTACACCTTTCAGTACCTTCATTTGCCCTTCTCATCCCTTGTCAGTTTTGCCTTTTTAGATGGGAAGCAATTTTCTCCTTTAAATGTTTGTACAGTGAATGAATTTTGTGGACGGCCTCCAAAGCTGTCCTTCCTTCTGCAATGGCAGTGAACCTGTAGCGCTGTTTCTTTGGTATCATAGTCTGTGACTGTGGAAATAACTGAAAAATCAAATCTCGGCATTATTACTTCACTGGCTTTCTTGCACATGGAAAATTGGAAAAGATGAGGCAAAGCAAACCTTTGTTTAAACACAGATCTATTGTATACAGTTAGCATTAAATTATCTGTTTCTTCCTTTCAGTAAGCCTAGTAAATGCTAGATATTTAATCCAATAAACTGCTATTTTTAAAGCCTAAGTTTAAACAACAGCAGGAACAATATTAGTATTGATTAAACTTTTAACACATTTGGAATTCCACCCCAACCTGCTGAAATCCTAATTTTGCATTTAATTAAAAACCTCAGAATTTAGCCCAGGATACCTAAAATGTTCATTCAGATTTGTAGTCCTTTTACACTGAGCCCTGAGTTCAGTTGTGAATGAGACTGGCTTATTTTTTGTGTCAGTATGAAAGTGCAGATTTCATAGTTTCAATTTATGGAGAAGACAGGTTGAAATTAGGGGTGTGTGAAACAGGCCATATTCAATTTGGATTCGTCCCACATCAGGGATAGTGATTTGATTTGTTGATTCAGATCACTGTCCCCAATTCGATTTGGACGAATCTGAATCTGAAGATCCTATGCTGAATCGGAGAATCAGCGATTCGGCCATAGACACAGCTTTAAACGTTTTTTCTATATACCTCGAGGTACCAGGCATGGCTCATGAACCCTGCAATGGTGGGGTGGATGGAGCATCCCAGGGGAGGGGGGGGCCCGCATGCTTGGCAGCAAACCCACAAGTGCTTCCAGTCCACTTCTGGGTCTGCCACCAAACTTGGAGGGGGGCCCCCCCGCCCTCCCCAGCTCAGTGATCAGCCATGGGGGGACCCTGGGTGCCCCCTGCAGACCCAGGAAGCACCAGTTGACGAGCCAGGGAGTGGTGGAAGCACTCACGTGCCACCTGCTACCTTGAGGTATGTAGAAAAAACATTTAAAGCTGTGTCTATGTTCAAATATCTGCCCAGTTCTAATAATTATAAGCACTATAAAGAATTAAACAGAGCTCCAGCACTGTCCATTGTTTGAGAAACAAAGAGGTGCACAGAAAAAATGCTTTGATTTACTGTTTTATATATTGTAGAGAGGTGATAAGGATCTAAAAAAAGAAAAAAACAAAGCGGGAATTAGTCTTCTATGTCCCTCCTCTGAGAGACTTTCTGATCTATTTCTTGATTTGATTTTTTTCAAGAGCTCGTGCCCTGCCTCTGCTTCCAAAAACACATATGATTTGTCACAATTTATAACTTTCAGTTTACTGAGGTAGGGGACAGATACATTCATCTCTATAAAAGCTTCTTTTTTATTACAGTTAGTACACACCTTTTGCCTTGTGTAATGGAGCTTAAATCTTGGAAAATAAAAGTTTGGCATCTTCCTGTTTTACTTCTTATTTCTCTTTAGAAGATATCTATCTATAGTCACATGAGCCAGCCAGTTATAACAATGGCCTGTAGTATATTATTGGTTCTTTCTCTGCATCTTCTTTTTAAGAAGGCACAGCAGAGATGTTCACCACATATATGACATTTTCCTCAGTCAGTGGGCACATACAGACATTCAGTCACTGCTGTTCCAGGAGAAGCCATGAGTGTACAGATGTTCAGTATTTTTCATTAAGAGCAAAAATGGCTGCTTGGGGAGAAAATAGCCTAGGAAAAAAAACTAGGGTTAAATCTCTTATGGTAGAGTTTTTCCTTAGAGAGCAAATGTCTCTACACATTCTGTTCTGAAAAAAGCTGTAGCACAGTCCATCAGTTGCCCTATATGCTGCTGCCATCTGTGTTCAGGCAGACTGAAGGAGCCTGCAGAGCATGCTGAGATGTGTGCACAGGGCTCCCCTTGTTGAGCAGTATTAGCACTGCAAGCTCTCTGCTCTTTGGGGGCTCAGCCTTCAAATGTCAGTTCAGGTGTCCCTGGGTAAGTTTTTCTGCCAGGAGAACAAACCTGGGAGAATTTTCCTATATCATTTGAACATGTGTACGTAGTATCTAATATTCCTTGGTATTACCAATCCCTACAAATTTTATTATTTGCTTTCCCTTTTCCTCGCAGGAATGTCCAAGATTTTCATGCTGTCTTATTGCTGCTGCTCTGAAAGAGCTAGGTCTTTTTATGTTGATGCACAGGATTTGTTATATGTTTTGAAGTCTTTACTTTTTTAAGTTGCTCAGTCAATGCAGCTGTCTCTGCTTCTAATGCATCTGTCTACTTTCCCAGTTCCTTCCAACTGCTGCTCTTTATTTGCCTGGGTTCTCAGAGATATCTTGGAGGTTTTAAAATGTGGAACACAGTGATTCTGTAACTCCTTTAATAGTAAAATCTTGTGACAAGTACAGCTGAGGAAAACTGGTGCCATGCACATGAGGAGGCATCCTTTTCCCTTCTACTTCTATTTTTGTTATGCCTTTTGAAGATATCTCTTCATTATTACCAGTGCACATAATGTGTCAACTGCTGTAGAAGCATATAGAAGACATGGATTTGGATCCTCAGCTGGTACAAATGAGCATGGCTCTGCTGCCTTCAGTGGACCTATGCCAAGTCATGCCACCTGAGGATCTGCTCATAGTTTATATCCTATGGAACATATCATCAAGATAGACAATGTATTATTCAGTGTTCAATATGGGCAACCTAATCCCAACCTCATCCTTAAGCACCCTTAACCACTGGAGGAATAGCTTGATCATGTACTGGTCTTGCTCTGCATCCTCTCTGTTGCTCTAGTGCACATCCCCTACTCCTTACCCCTGCCTCCCCTCAGCTGGTTTCTAACTCACTCCTTTCTAAGCCCTAACAAAACCTCTGCTTCCACAAAAGAGAAAAAGTAGAGTGCTCACTTTGATCTCCACTAGGGAAGGATTAGGAAAAGGGACTATTCAGTGACAGCTTATTGGAGTTTCTTGGGAGATTATAGGAGTTTGGCCTCATTTCACACAATACCTTGTCAGGGACTTGCACCAAAATCTGTGGGTTAGGTATCCAGAGAGCAGAGTAACAGCACTGATAGTATTGACGTGGAGCAAGCCTCCAACTGCAGTGGTGCGCACTGTTGTATTTACCTTGGTTCATCACTGATGGCTATGGTCTTAAGCACAGATGCAGCCAAGTAGGCTAGGGCATGAAAGCTGACTTGCTGTTGCTCAAACCCTTTTTATCCTCTTTTTATGTCCTGAGCCTTGCCCTTCAGATGAGTGCTCTGCTTTCCTTCCTTATGCCCCTGAGCTTTGAATGACTTCCTCTCCTCCCCCATACTCTTCCCTACTTTCCCCGCTCCTCCCTTGATTCACCTCTAATTTCTTATTCCTCAAAGCCATCCAAGTCTCCCTCCAGCCGGGACCCAGCAGGCCTTTGACTTAGGCGTGTTAGAGTGTAAAAGAGCTGACACAGCCAAGGATCAAACTTGACCTCAAACTGTTAAGGAAAAATGCAGACAGTTTTGTGCCCCTTTGGGCCCTCTCCTTCAAAAGACCTGGGAATGTTACCTCTGCTCTCCTGCAGCAACCAGCCCTGTTTCCAACCACGCATCATATCAGAGCTGTGGTGTCAGGATTTACTGTACAGTTAGCTATGCTGGACAGAGAGACTGCCTGAAACAGAGCACAGGGCTTTTAAAATATTAATTGAAAAGGACCATTATCAGTGTCACTAGGCTTAAAAATAACTTATTTTCAAAGCTTTTCACTATTTGTCCATCTTAAGGCCCACTGTTCCTGCCTGCCTTTCATTTATACCGCAGCTGTGAGTGAAGCGAAGCGCACAAAATGAACACATACACAATGTCTTTTGCACCTGGTACGTATCTCAGTGACACTGGCATAAACTCACAGCAGTTGCAGGTGTAACTGTGATGAGAATATGGACTCTAGAGAGCTGTTCCCACCTGCACTTATTAGACATGTGTGCAGCAGTCTTATGCATGAGGTGCACAAGATGCTGTCTGTTTTGTGGTTTGAAACTTTTCACAGTTAGAGAGAGTCCCTTCAGGGGACATGAAGGCCTAGCTGATGGGAACTGCATTTCCATTTTCCTAGGTGGCATTGGAAATCTCAGCCTAAAGGATAATTGATTGCAAGCAAGTTCATGCCCAGCCCTGGTTTAGCAAGCTTGAACCCCATCCTTTTTTCACATGGTACAGCAATGCAGAAGTTCATCTGGGAAGAATTTCACAATTAGAGAAAAGCAAAAATTGTGATTTTTTTTCTTTATTTCTTTATTTGTTTCCCGAAAGGTATGCAGCCTGAGTGAAAACAACCAAGTTGCCAGCAAGAAAGACCAAAGTTTAGTTTATCCCCAGACTGAACACAGTGTTGATTTTTGCAGTATACATTTCTTCAGTAGAGGACTCTGCCAAAGTTCCTGAACCTTGACGTGAGAAGACAGTTCAGTTTCTCTTCTATATATCACACTGATGTGAGGATCAGCAATGGAACTGACAAGTACCTGGTCTTTTTTATGTGGACAGCTGTTAGAAAATAACTGTCAGAGAGTCACTTTGGTATGTCAGATATCACACAACTTATAAATTATAAAGAGATCACTTCATTCACCAATGAAATGCAGCCACTTTTGCAGCTGTTTAACAAAGTATAGCATCGCTGTTAAGGTTCTTGGAACCAGCAAATGAAAAATACTGGGTGAAATGTAAAACTCCCATGGTCCCTAGATAGAACTTCAGGGAGACTGTAAAGTAGCCAGAGTATAACTCCTAGCTGGCATTATCTAAATTGTAATCTGCCCAGGACATCATAACTAACATTTCCTACTCTCTCAAAGTGTGTGATGTGATGGATCTTTAATGACCACAAGTGTTCAGGACCTCACTTCTGCTGCTTAGATAAAAGGCAGCATAATATCTCCTATTAACATGCTGGGCACTGGTTTAATACAGACAAATAAGGGAAAGTGCTACTTACTGAATTACCAGCACACTGAGGTGTCCCTCAGACATTTCTTATTCAACAGCCCAGCCTAGTGAGATGGCAGGAGGACAGAATAAAATGGCATCTTAGTAGACCTGGGGATAGAAGGCTGTTCTTTTCCCCAACTTCATTCCCATTCCCATGTGTTATCCATGCTCCACTGTGGAAAATATTAGAGAGCAGCTTTGCAATTGTATTTAGAGTTAGCAATTCCTGGTAACAAACACTTTTTGGGAGTGGGGTGGGGACAAATATAGCTGCAACAACAGATAGTGTCTGTCTGGCTGTGCTGCCACCAGTAGCCCAACAGTCAGCACTGCCCCATGAGCTACCACAGCCCAGAGTACAGAGCTGCCCTGTGACTCCTCTGCAAACCAACCTGAATGAAGTTGCAGAAAGTGTCTGGTATGTCTATGGGGCCATTTCTGTGTCTCCTGCAAGATGTATGCTCTTTTTTGGAGGTTGTAAAGGAGTAAAAAAGATAAATGTTTATTGTCTTATTTCAAACTCATTGAAATATTGTAAATATTACAATACAGTAAATATTATTGGCACCTCCAACTCTCACAGCTTATGGTAATGTTCTAACAAAGGGGCTCCTGCTACCATCTTCTGGCTACTCACTTAGCCCAAGCAACCCTGTGTTTCCAGACCTAGAACAGTGATGATGAGGTATAGCACTCCTGAAGTGGAAAGACCGTCATTGCAATGTCAGGGCATTAGTAGTGCCCTCATCTCCCCTGCTTTTACCTGTGGCATTTTACAGAGTATTCTTGGTGTTTCTGGTTTGTGTACCTTGTAGTTGCATGGGAGGTTTTGAAGTAAAATTGATTTGCAGAAGTGATTTGGGGGAATCTGTGAGTACATGGTTGCCTGTGAATGCAAGTAACTTGACTTGATGGTCTTGGAGGTCCTTTCCAGTTCCTGTATTACTATGGTTTAGTACATGTGCTTGTCCTTAAAGCTTCTTTGTTAAAAAATAATTCTGGCATGGGAAGAATGGGCATCTGAGAGCTGGAGAATCAAGACTAGAATATGTCTCAAGGATAAGGAGACTACTTGCAAACTGGTTTCCCACTGCAAATGAACAAATCACTATGCACATTACAGACTTAATGTCCAACACCTAGACTGTATAAGCTCTCCAGTTACCCAGTGTCATTTTCCGTATCCTTTATGATGTTTCTTATTAAACAACAGACAATATAAAATCTAGAGGGAGCACAATCCTTGTTGTGGAATGGAAGACAGAATGCATGTCGCCTGTAGACACAGAGAGATGGCCACCCCTGCCATGATCCCCAGAGAGAAGACTGGGCAATATTTTCCTCCTCAGTATGGAGCTATGGAGTGAAGCTAAATAAAACAGTCTGTTCTCTGACAGAAAACCAAAACTGCAGTTTAAAAAAAAATCACCCCACAGAAGCCATTGTCAATACATCTATGAAGCTAATATTATGTATCATTATACAAACACATTTCAGTGACAATGAATCCACTCTGTCAGAAGGCAGATGTGAAATTTTCAGCAAAACAGTGAGAGCGTTTTGAGGATCTTAATTTCAATACTGTATGAATGCACAGTCCTAGCTATAATCCATTTGCAAGCTAGAGTCTTCCATGCTTTCATATACTCACAGCTTCTTTCCCCTTTTACCAACACAGTTCCCCTCAAGAGGTTCTCTCGTACAAAATTCTTTCTGAAATTCTTCCCACTTTAATATTGCAAATATATTTCAGAACTCGCTATTTGTAGGAACTGAGTTGGTTAGATATATCACCCTTGGGTATTGTCTACCTCTGCCAATGTTCAAGGGATTTTGCTTCACATTAGTGAAATAGGGCCCTCAGATCAAATCACAAAAGGCATGAACATGGTTGGTACTAGAATTAACCAGCAATAGATTACACAGAGATGACAGATGGCATTGCCAGAACTACAACAGTTGATATGCATGTGCAAATACTGCCTGAGTTTGGTTATGGAAAGCTATTGGCTCAGAACTAATTTAAAGTATATGTGTGTAGATAAGGACACTAATGATCTCTCCCTGGTTTCAGAATTCCCAGGCCTAATGCTGCCAGAACACCTGGACTTGATACTGATGCCGGGTTTACTGAGGTCAGGACTGAAAGTTTGAAAAATACGGGATGGCACACACACAAGGAGAGCAGTAGATTGTAACCATGATCTTAAATCTTAGATTGAACAGTCCTGGGGAAGCAAAGTGGTGGTTGATGCTCTTAGCTGTTGGGGTTTCAGGTTTGCTTTGCTCTAGGTAGACTGTGCCCGATGCCCATGCTGAATTTTGACTTGATCATCATACACATGCGCACACACCCTCCCTCTTGTTTTTTAATCAATGTCTCTTCTGAGGGCTTTTGCATGTCATTCACCCCCTTTACCTCAGCCATCTTGGATGCAAGCCACCTGCAGCATAGTAAGGAGGGGTTTTAGCCTTTGGCCATGTGGGCTTTTTCTCCTCATTATCTCATGGATTCCCTCATTTGCACTCTGCGCTTTTCAAAAGCCCCATTATTTCCAATCTCCTTCACTTGTCAAAAGTAATTTGAGCACTTATCATTATCAAGACAGCACAGCTCTCGACCCCCCAGCCTCTGTGGCGAGGGCCCTGGTTCCTTTCAAACTTTTATCCTCCCGTTCCAGTCCAGCGCCTTCCCCCTTGCCTTTCTGGGCAAAGCTGCTGAGTTAACATTCAGCCAACAGAGCCTAGCCCCAATTAGCAGCCTTTCCAAAGGGAAAGGAATTTTAATTAGTAGACCAGTCAATTATATCAATGGACAGCCTTCACCCTCTCTCCTTCCCTCACTCTTCCCCTCTTCCATCCCTCAACTGCCCTTCTGCCTCCCTCACTCTTGGTCCCTCCTGCCGTCTGTTGTTAACAGGCATAGTTCGCTCTCACTTCATAGGCCCTGGCAGCTACGAGCTGGGCCTCTCATGACTTGGCACAGCGCTGTTCAGCATCCACTGCTCTCTGGCCTCTCTTGAGCAGACCTGGCTCTGACTGACTCATTGACCCCTGCGTGAACCAGCGCTCTACACATTCCCAGGCATGACCTGTCAGTGAGTGCTTGAGAAATAACTAAATCAAACACAAAAGAGCCTCCGATTGGTACTTTTGAAGGTTCAGACTCCATTTTCTTCATTCCAGTGTCAGGGAGAGAAATCGGATTGAAGTTTTGAAGAATTAGTGTCTGTGTGCACGTATGCATCTCCTGATATTAATCTGATCATTATTAGATGGCTTTAGAAGTCTGGGCATAGATGAACCCTTCTGTCTGTTAATATTGCCTCTCTCATGTCAGGAATACTCCTGGAAATACTCAGGTGTGATTTTTCATTTCTTATCTTTTCTCTTCCTCCTTTCAGACAGCAGTAATCCAAGGCAATATTGAATCTTTAGGGTACCTTGCAGTTGGCATTTGTGTCTCAACCCATTGAAGGCATGAAAGAGCCTCCCCAGAACACTTTTCTTTATTGATTAAATATCTCCTACATTTGAGTTTCTTATCACTCAACTTTAAGCATTGCTTTTTCATTGTAAGAGCAGACTAGACTAGAATTTGGTTTCACGTACTGATTTTCCTACTCAAAGTACTTCAAAGTGCTTTGCAAAGCAATGAGTTTGCCAGCAAAACTTCAGAGACTGCGGAATGAGCAGTTAGTATGGACTCAATAGCTTACACATAGATTTTGATATTAGAAACAGTTTTAGGTCTCCTTTATGTTAGAAATGTAGCAGATCTAGGGACATGTCTGCAACACAGTTGTCCTCTGGGTAAAGGACAGTTGATGGGTCTTTTCTGACTTGTTGATGGGTCTGACCATCTCTTCAGAATCACATTAAAGCCAAGGTTGTATGAAGCTGAGCCTGTGACCTTTTAGCACAGAAGTGTGAGCACTAGTAATTGAGTCACACTGACATATGCTTATTATATACTAGTAATTATAAGGTGTTTAACAGAGTGTCCAACATCTCCGAGAGCCTCTTGGCCACTGAAAAGAGGAATCATTTGACTGGATGGATATTCTGGGTTTATATACAGCAGGGTATTTAGCTTTACCACGCGAGAAGTGTATGTAGATGTACGCTCATGTATACTGTGTGCAGACATTTCTGTGGGCGCTTGGTTCCGCTTTGCAGAGGCCATATCATTTCAGTGGCAGAAGAAAAAGACGGACAGCTGCGAGGGGTAAGTGAATCTATAGCTGCCTGACTGTACCAAACATGGCATGAGTAACATCCAATAGGCATGTGGACCAATAGAATTATGTTCAGAAAAGTGACTGTAAAAATGGCACCTTGAATTTCCACATTTGTTCCCCTTACTCATTGCCAAATCAAATATTCTCAGATAGTAAGTCAAAGAATTTTTCTACATCAGAGAGATATATCTATACTGTATTATGCAGATATTTTAATGCAATTGCATCATTATTGTTTTATTTAAAAATTGCTTAAAGGCTACAAAGGTGGTCAGGTTCCCACAGTGCTGGGGATGGAAGAAACTAGCCCTGCCCTGCATCCTATACTGACAAGGCAGGGAAAGGTTTGGACAGGAAACAGAAGCACAGGGAATGACAGTGACTTGCCTGAGGTCGCCCAGCAGGTCAGAGCCAGGAGTTGAACCCAGACATCCTGTTTTCAATCTGGTGCTCCCTTTTCCTGAGTTATGACTAGCATGACATGTGACGTGTGAAGAACTGGTAAAACATGACAATATAAAATATACTTGAAATAAAGAGAAGGAAGAGCCTAATGGGGGCACAAAGTGAGTAAATTAGATTCTCCTCCATGAAAATTACACTGAGATGTGGAGGGAAGTCTGTACTTACTGTGAATGAGCAGCAATTAATGATTTTAAGACGTATTATTAGATCTTTTCTTTTCTTTCCTTTAAGTCATGGAGGTGTGCCAGATATTCAGAATTCAGTAAGCCTTGTCCCAACTGGAATTTTTGAGGTTCTCCCTAGGACATGTGCCTCAGGCCTTTGAAATCAACTCTCCCTCTTACACGTTCAGCTTTGTTCCTTCTGTTTCCATCATATCTAGCACTAAATATTGGAGGATTTAAATTTAACTGGCAATTTTGTTGCTGATGCATGAAGCAGAACAGAATACATGTTAGCTTTGCTGCAGCTAATAGTAAAATGCTGTTTTTTGTCATTAAACTAAGCAGATGCGACTCGCTGGGATTATGTATGGGCAGGAAAAGGTGTGTAGTGGGGGGGAGGAGGAATGTCTTCTCTAGCGATATCTTAACCACATCCTTGCACCAATGGATACTACTTAAAGCTGAAGAGGGCATTTTTATTCACTTACATTTTTATTTCTCCCTCACACTGAAAATATATTTTTTTAAGTATTTGTTTAATAATTTAAGAATTAGCTCTATTTCTACACTTGAAATGCTAAAGGAAGCCAGCAAGGGATGGTATTAAACTCCCAGAATTTAGCCTCAAGCTGTGATGTGCCAATGCTGTCCTCTAAAGGTTTGCTAGGCTAGGGACAGACATTCAAAAAGCCTGAACCTGAATTGATTCAATCTTTGCAGGTTAGTCAAACCTGGCTAGCCTGAACCAGTTTGTAACTGGACAGATATTCTCTCTAGACTGAGGAAATTCACGCACATACCTGTAGTGGCTTAGGCTAGAGGCCGGGGGGGGAGCTAGAGTAGCCCTCTCTTCCCTTCCAGAGTGCTGATCTGAGGGGACCATGGCCAGGCCTGGGCAGGACCTCTGATTAGGGGAGTCTGTCTGCACCATCCCAGGCTTTTCCCCACTGGCTGCTGAAGGGGGGTGGGTGTTGCCAGCCCCCAGCCCCTGGCTAGCACTCTGAGGGGTGTGCAGTGCATGCATCTGTTCAATCTCCCTCTCCCTGCTTCTTTATATTGTCTGCAGCAAACTGACAGGCAAGCAAACCATCAGGGAACTGATAACAGCGTTTATCACCTCGTCAGCAAAACAATAGCCTCTCTCCATTAGTTCAAACTCTTCTTAAACAGCTTATCAGCTGACCCTTTGATTAAATAGCCCTAAGCAGTCATTGTTCTGTCTGCCTGTCCCAGTGAAACTGGAGAGAAAGACACGTGCAGGCACCTCTCCGCATTAGCTAGAATACCACGTGCCTAGAGTCTGTGGGGCTGGGGTCCGTGCTGTGGGACACAGGGTGGGATTCCTGCTTGAGTAGTGAGGGGGGTGGGGGAGGTAGGGCAGGAGGATGCCAGGCAGACCCTGCTGTACCTGCAGTCTCTGCGGGAACCAGGGAGCAGAGGGGTGGGGCCAGCCCTGCTGTGGAGCAGAGAGCCCCGTCCAGCCCAGAGAACATGCCAGGATGCTAGGGGTGTCTGGTTTATCTTAAACCAGCAAGGGGTCTGGGACAGACATTGCATAAACCGGTCTGAGCCAAATCAGTTAAGTCTGATACTACATTCAGCCAGGTTTATCTCAAACTGGTTTCAACCATTTTCAAAGTGGTTTATGTGCACTGAACATCTGTTCTGTTACAGGTTTAAACCAGTTTCTGATCAATTAAACCAGTTTATGGGTAATGTCTGTCCCTAGCTCTACAGGTCTTCATCAAAAATTGAGATGCGGTGTTTTCAGTGAAGAAAATAATAAATAAATCCCAAGAGGCTCAATTTAGGTAACATAAAGGACTAACTTAGGGTGTGCACATTTTTCCTTTCCACTTTTAAGACAGATCTATAGGATGCAATCTTCATCCATGCTCAGAAACCATAATTGCAGCCAGAGTTTCAAAACAGTTCAACCCCCAGTTAAGAATCTAAATAAAGGCCAGGTTTGCAGAGAGTCTCCACCTCACAGCTCATTGAAAAATTCTGGCAATAATAGCTTGTATTATCAACAGACTGCCTCAAGTTCACCATCAAAGCCACTTTCAGATTTTCTGTCTGTTTCCCATTTCCTTCTGCTTTCTTCTCTTTTGTTACGCAGCCACAATTTATTTGTCATTAGTCACTAATCTTGAGAGCATCAGGTTTTTCCAGTAACTCTTGCTCCTCTGTTTTCATTGTTACCAGTTTTCCATCACCGTCTCTCTCCTGTTTCAATTTGGCTGGGTTTTTGTACCTGTCTAAAAAGAAATGGTTCTGATAGAGGAATAAACAAAGCAGAAAATATGTCTGAGAACCGCAATTGCAGCTGAGGCTTTCTATTGCAACATGCTATTTATTCCCCACTTTAGATCAAGTGCTTTGTGTTTGAGGAGGGGGCAGTTTTGTAGCTTTCGTTCTAAACATTTCATTTCATCTTAATTGCCCTTGATTTTTGTGCTGTGGAGCTAAGAAGTATGCAAGACATGTCTGGCCTCTTTCTCCCTCATACAGAGGAGGCAGTGGACTGACTGTTTTGCTCTGCTGTCAGTGACAGCCTGTGGTCACATCTGCTCATAGAAAGAGAAGCTGGGTGGAAGGGGAGGGAGAAATCCCTTTGTTTTGCAATCACTGCTTTTTCAGTGTCTGAGTCCAAGCATGACTAATGCCAACAGGTCACACATTTTGACAGGGGCCTGGCATGACCTGGAGTAATGCGATGGCCCCCAGCATGACAGCATCCTCAGGCACCTTCATTAGGATCCTGTGGCTGGTGCTGCTGTGGCTGTGCCTGCCACTGATGCATGGCTGTCGGTCACTCCAGAGGGCAAATCTAATTAAAGGATGAGCAGGTGGTTCTGATCCACAATCCTGGTGGAAAAAATCAAAACAATACCAGAGTGGGAAACCCAGTAGACATGGGCAGGAGGACAGTAGTGTTTGCAAATTGCAGGTGCAATTTGTGACCCAAAGAAATGTCGATGTGTCGGAGCAGGGTCTTAGCTGGTGTAAATAAGCTCAGCTCTATTTACTTCTGTGTGCCTATGCTAGTTTATACCAGTTGAGGATCTAATCCTCTGCCTCTAAATTTCTATAGATGGCTGAAGGATTAATTAGCACTTGAAGATTAAAACCAAAATTAAGCCCAAACTGTGCTTATTCATAAGGTTGCATTTATATCTTAAGGACAGCCTAGAAAAATGCAAGACTTGCTGTCATTTTTTAGCACATACCATAGTAAAAACCACCATCTTATATAAGATAGAGTACAATAACAGCTGCCTGGTAAAAATTGCTAGAGTTATGATGATGACATAGGGACAGTTAGATACAGCGCAATATATATCTTCAGCTTTTCAGTTTAAGTTAAAAACACGCCCTTGCCATTTTGGGAATCTTATCTTTTGTGTTATTTTCTCTCTAAACCCTTGTTTGGGGTCAGGCATGCTGAGGGAGGTGCAAGATAACAAGAGAGACATTTTTATATTTGAATTCAGATTGTTCCCAGCTGTGTGTAAGTCACAGTATGTCCATTTGTAGGATGCTGCTAAATATATTGCAAGACTGTCATTTGGAGTGGCAGTACTTGCAGTTATATCATTACTTCAGAGATGTTCTATTGGTTTCTTATGTGCATAATGGCCCCCACTACCACAGCAAGAGAACACCTCAACATCTTTAATGTGTTTATCCTCAGAATGCCTTTGTGAACTAAGGAAGTGTTGATATCCCCACTGTACAGTTGTGGAGGGGAAACACAAGCATTGGCACACTTTGATTGCATGGCACTGAGGGTTTTTGCCTCTGCTGGTACTAGCAAACTGATTCTGTTTCTCTCCGTGGCCTACAAAGCTTCTTTGTCCCAGCTTTGCTTGTTCTCACTTTCTGCAACATAGGAAAGGAAAAGACAACAGCATAGGGACTTGGCCAGGTGCCAAGGGCACAGGGGCAGCAGGGACTTTTGATTGCCACTACGATCACATGACTGCTTTTGTCCCTTTCTCCACCTTACCCCACATCAGCACCTGGGGCAGTTGCTCCATTTGCCCTGGCTGAGTTACACCACTGGGAAAAGAGCAAGAGAGGAATAAGGCAGAGAGTGTGCTATGTGCTCAATTGCTGCTGACAGGAGAGAGAAGGAGCAAGGGACAGATTCCATGAACTTGAAAAGAAAAGTGATTATAGAACCTTTAATGTGGAGAAAGAAAGGACAGGCCATGAACCAGACAAACAAGACAGATGCCTAAAACTTCTGTTTGAGGCATTTTGGCAAGTCTGGGTAATGGCAGATAAGTAATTTATGTAAAAAGCTTCTGCCTGAGCTACCCATGATAGTAATCATAAATGAATAATTGATAACAGTGCCCTCCCAGCCTTCCAGTAGTAGAGATGGAGGGAAGAAAAATAATGCCACAGTGGGCACATCTACACGCACAATTAATTGTGGCTAGATTTACTGCGCATTAAGCATTTAATGCACAGTAAGCAATTTTTGGCAGGTGTCTACACATGCAAGGATCCAGCACTAAATTTAGTGCCAGTTTCATCCTGCCCTGCTATGTACTTCTGTGGCCACCGGGGGAAGCTCCAACCTCTGGCCCCTGCTGCCAGCACTTGGCAGCCATGTTTGTAGCCAGTTCCAGCTGCCAACACTTGGTAGCCATCTTTAAAATACCCCCAGCCTGCATAGTGCAGCCTGCATAGTGATCTCTGGGCAGCCACTTTCAGTGCTGAGGGAAGCAGTGTGGCACGGACACAGGTAGCACATGGCAGCTCATGACAGCCACCAGCTACACTAACAAGAGGCTCCAGGAGGCCTCTGTCAAAGCTGCTGTCATCCTCCTGGCCCTCCAGCCCTGTCACCACTGGTCCCACCACACCAGCCAGGACTGGTGGCAGTGGCTGTTGCAACATGACTAGGATGACAAAGCAGTGGGGCAATGCCTTCAGGATGATGTGGGCCACCTTTGCTAACCTGCTTCACCATCTCCCACCCTACCTGGAGTGCCAGGACACTGTCATGTGCCCAGCTGTCTCCGCTGACACCCGCCTGGCCCTGGCACTAGTCAAACTGGCTACGCCCCCCAGTCTGCACTAAGTGGGGCACCTGTTCAGGGTGGGCAAGGCCACAGCTGGGGAAGCCATCCTGGAGGTGTACAGTGCCCTCCAGGATGTGCTGGTGGACACCATCCTCTGCATCTGTGACCCCCAAGCAATGGTCATAGGGTTCTATGCACTGGGGTTCACCTAGACTGTATCGGGGGCGTGGATGGGATGCACATCCCAGTCATCTGTCCACCCCAAACAGACAGGCCCTATTATAGCCACAGGGGGTTCCACTTAGTGGTCCTGCAGGAGGTTGTTGATCACCAGGGGACCTTCACCCATATAAGCACTGGCTGGGCAGGCAGTGCACATGACACACATGTATTCAGGAACTGTGAACTAGGCACACTTGTGGAAAGTGGACGCTTTGTCCTGAGAGTGGAGTACCTGGAGCTGGGTGCTGTCATTGTCTCACCTGTGCTCATCGGGGACCCTGCTTACCCACTCTTCCCATGACTGATGAGGCCCTACACCGGCCACCTGGGCCCCCGCCAGGCCTATTTTAATCAATGCCTTGGCTGGATCCACACCTTTGTTGGGTATGCCTTCAGCTGCCTCAAAGGCTGCTGGTGGCCCCTCATGGCCCACCTGAAAGTGGCTGAGAGAAACCACTCCTGGGTCATCATAGCAGTGTGTGTGCTGCACAATATTTGTGAGGCCCAGGGGGAGTTGTTCTGGGAGACCTGAGCAGAGGCAGTGCACTGGGCAGAGGTGGCCTGGTGGCTTGACTAAATTTGATGACCTGCAGTGGCAGCACCAGTGCTGGCGGCGGGTCCCCCTAGTGAGACACCAGGAGAGTTGTGCACCCTCCAGCAGGGGCCAGGGCACTGGGTACAGGAGGCTCTTGTGAACCACCTCTTGGAGCACTCCCCAGTCTACCTCACCTGCCCAGCCACCCACATCCCACAATATTTTTTCCTATGCCTGAAGAAGGGTGCTTGTGCCCAAAAGCTTGCAATTAAAGATTTTTTTGTTGCAAAAATCTAGTTGGTCTAATAAAAGATATCGCCTCTGCCATGAGTTGTGATTCCTTATTCCCCTCAAAACACCCACCCCATCCCTCCCCCCTCACCACATACAGCCCCTTTGCCCCTCCCTCCCTCCCCAACACACAGAGCACCTTCCCCCCTCAACCAACAGAGCCCCCTCCCCGCTCTCTTCCCAACAAACAGGGCTCCTCCATCACCCTCCCCACCCACCAACAATAAAAAACCCTCTTCCCAGTGTGGAACTATATACAAGGGTGTCAGTCTTTTAGTGTCCAAGAGTAGGGGGGCTGTGGGGTGGGGGCACCTAGGGGGCTAGCACCCCAGCCTCAGGCCATTTCCCCACAGGTCCATGGCCACAGCAACTGTGGTGAGCAGTGGCCTCATTCTGGGGTGATGGCAGATGGTGCTGCTCAAGGGCAGGTGGCTCCCCCTCAAGCTACCTGAATGCAAGGCCACTATCTCCTTGTGATCCCACTACTGGCACCTCTGGGTCCTCAGGTGCATGGTGCCATGGTGAGTGGTGGGGCTGGGCCCAGGTGGCTGGTGTAGAACCTGGGGTGGGGGCTGAACCAGGGGCTCCTGCAGGATGGAGGTGCCTCAGGACCTCCTCCCAGACCCAGGTGGGGGCCTGCTGTGGGGCAGCAGGTGGCTGCCAGGAGCCCTGTGGGGCCATGGACAAGGGCTGGGCAGTGCGGGGCACGCACACAACCTCCAGGTCCAGGAGGATGTCCAGGATCCAGTGGTCATCGTCCGTGGCCTCCACTGCCCAGCCCTGGATGATAACCTCCTCACACAGGAGCTGCAGGTACTCCCACTCCAGGGCCAGGAGCTCAGCCCAGAATGCCTCCTCCTGGGTGACGTCCTCCTGGTGCCAGGCATGAGTCCATGCCTTCTGCTCCTCAGTCACTGCCACCAGCCACTGGAGCAGGAGGGTCCTGTTTTGCATGTGCTGCTGGCTCAGTCAGTGCATGTGAAGGGCTCTAGCACTGGGTGGTGGCAACCCTGAGGTGGCATCCCCGCTGGGGCCAGTGAGCTCTCCCCCATATCCAGATGTTGGCCCTGTAGAGGCAAAAGACAGAAGACTTTTGTGAGCGTTTGCAACATTTCCGAGATAAGATGCTTGCACCAGGAGTCATGCGCTGCCTGGACTTGGATTGGGGGTCGGCCATGCATGAGTGCGCAGGGATCATGGTTAGCCGAGCTGGGCAGGCCCAGGCCCAGGCAGCCACCAGCCAAGCCACTCATCCCTGTGCACTCCCCTGGGATCAGTGGGCTGCTAGATACTAGCCGCAGGCAGGCTGCCTCCCCCCCCCCCCCGGACAGGCCAGGCTGCTGGCAGCATCTGCTGCCATAGCTCCAGACCCTGCTCCCTCCCCTCTCCCCCTGCAGGCCAACCACTCTGCTCCACTGCCACCCAACCCATGGCACCTTGGCTCAGGTGTTCCAGGGCTCTCCAACAACTGGGATGAGGAGCTGCCCACACCCCCACCCTCCATGCTGGGGGCCTCTCTGGGGAGGTGCCCTGGGGCCAGCCCCCCCAACATGCTGCTACTGCATTCTGAGCATGCCCGTGCTTTGTGTGCCCCCCGCTGCGAAGGAGGACATCACTGCTGGCATCGACACCTTCCTTGACATGTGAGAGGCCCTTGTCTGCCCAGCTGTAGGGAATTAGGCTACTCAATAAAGTTTTGAACTGTGTCCTACCTCTCTTCATGCTGTGTGGGGGAATCTGGGACCAGTGGAGTGTGAGTGGCCTGGGTGGGGAGGGGGAGCAGGGGCAGGGATAGGGGCAGTGGCAGGGATGGGGGGTGGGGAATGGGGATTGGAGGGCCTTGTCCCCAGTGTGGGATTTACCATGTGTCTGGGGCTGGCATGGCTGGTGGCTTGGCACAGGCCTCCCCTTTGGCAATGGTGTCTGGCTACACCCAGTGTTTGTGGCCCGTGTTGCATATCAGGCCGGTGCCTGGCCAGGCACCCCTGCCCTAGGAGTAGCTGGCACTGCTGGCAGCCAGGCAGGATCTAGGGCTGTGGAGCTGGTGAGGCAGCTGCTGGCCAGGGCTCCCCAAGCTGCTATTGGATGCAGCAGCCAGGGAACTGGGTGAGGCACTAAAGTGCCCAAGGGCCCCTATTTCACTGGAAGGGTCAGGGCGGGCAGGGGTTTGGGCAGGCCACCCTTGATGATGACCATAGCAGGGTTGTGGCCTGGGTCTTGGAGTGCCAAAATCCTGGTCAGCTGCCACATAAAGGGCATAGTCCTGTGGGCACAACTGGACCGACTATTGTGGTTGGTCATGGCCACCCACTGTGCCCACAAGGTCTTGACCTTTATGTGGCACTGGCATGCCAGTTGGGAGTGCCCTCGCTCCCACATGCCACCCACTAGGGCCTCATAAATGTGGGTGTTCGAGCACACACCCCACATGAATTACCTCAGCACCTTCACATCACCCCAGAAAGCCTTGAGGTCATCTATCTCATTCTGGGTCCAGTCTGAGGCCTGGGTGGGTGGCAGGGGCATGCGCACGTGAGTGGGGCTGGGCCTCAGCAGGGAGGAGAAGGAGGACATCCTTGTCCCGCGCTGGCTCTCTGGGCCCCTGTGCAGCTGTTCTGCTCTTGCTGGCCAGCAGTGCCCAGTGCCAGACAGCAGCCAGCTCTTGCCAGCCAGTGGCCAGCAGTGCCCAGTGCAGGTGCATGGCATAGGCCTGGGAGCTGCACAGCAGAAGGCATGTGCCACAGGATCTGCAAGCACAGGACAGACAGCTGGGGGTGGGGAGATATCAGGGCTAGGCAGGGGGTGCAGCAGGCTGCAGCCCTTTGCAATGCTACAGCCAAGCAGTGGCTCTGAATAGGTGAAAGGGCAGGCAGAGGCAGCCTGTGGCCTGTCCAGGGGGGCACACAGGGCTGGCGGTGCTCTTGGGGAGTAGAACAGGTTCATCTAGGCTCCTGTGCAGTGTGCCCCCGGGCACAGAGTGGTTGCAGGCTTTTATACCCTGCAGCTAGGGGCTGACATAGGGGCTGCCCAACATTAGGGCAAGACAGGCTCCCAGTGACAGGCATCCCAGTGGCCCAGGGGCAGAGCTCCCAGTGGCAGGTTGCATCTACACATGCATTACTGTGCTTTAACTAATCATAACTAAATTTGATACCTACATTTGCACAATTAGCCATTTTTACTGCACAGTAAGAGTACATGTGTGTAGATGTGCACCCATACAGTACTGCACAGTAAATTAGGCTAAGGTGCATTAACATATCTCGTATAAACGCACCTAGTGGGTAAGAGAAAGAATCTAGTTCTTCTACAGGTAACTTGCTCTAAAACCTTTCCGCCGTCACATGAGACAAATGGACCATGTGGTGTTTTAAATGGTCTTGGTCATCTAATGGAGTGGTCCCAGAAGTGCCCAGAACCTATGACTATCTCCCAAGAAGGCAAGGTTAGCTAGACTGTGCTATTAATTGTTCCTCAGGGGGATCATTAGATTTTGTGAAGGACCTCTTGACTTGATTCAAACTTGAGTGTAAGGGTGCTTATCAGACCTGATCCCACATACTACAATTTTGGAGTTCTTCCATCATTATCTTTACATGTAATTTTGTAAATGAGACAATTTATTACATGTTTCATGTACTTTTGCAATGCTGCAACATTTGATCACAAAACATCACTGCATACAGCACTGCTGCAGTATGTTGAAGCAACATGTGAGGAGGATGGGCTGCTTCTTGTCTCCAAAATTAAACGCTTTTTAAACTGAGAAAGAAGAAAATTATTTTTAACAGTGATACAGAGGTAGATAAAATTATGTCAAATCTACCCCAAAACAGATATTTCTTATACCAGCCTGTGGCCAAAACATGGCAAATCTGCATTAACTTAGTCAACAGTCAATAAACAAACATTGCTTTCTAACAATTCTCCAAAAGGCAAACCAGTGAGGGTTTGTGCTATTTAGACTTATGTTCAATTTGCAGCATTGTGTTTAAAGTGTTAGGAACAGAGATGCATCCAAGGTTTCAAAAACAGATTTAACTTTTACGTGGTGCTTGTAGGATCATGTCAAATTTGGACTACAGAATCTGGGATTTTGGAATTGATGGAACTATTCAGATTTGAGTTACATTTCTGAAGTAAATTTGAGGACTAGGTTGTTGGATTGATGTCAGTTTTGTTCTCATGGTTAGATTTAATGTTTTGTTCTAAACACTAACTGTGTCATATGATAAAGTGGTCCCAATTCTTTCCCTCTGGTTCCAGCCTTACTGTTTTACCTGAACTGGGCATAGGCAATTGAATTTCACTCTGGCTGCCTGCTTTCAAATTCCCACACTTGGAGGAACACGCTGATCATGTTAAACATGTGGAACTGTTTCCTGCACCAACCCTGCCGATATGATACTGGAGACCATATTTGAGGAAGTTTATATGACAGACCTAAGAAGGGTTACATAGAGAGATCATCTCTGCTCTTCCAGTTCTCAGTTGGTGTATGCTTCCTTAGAGACCAAAAAGCATCTGTCATAAACCAGAGCAGATGCCAGGTTCCTCTACCATATGCTGAAGCTGAGGTAACTTAAGAATCTTGAAACCTTATCCAATGCAGCGATAGAAGTTGTAACTTAAAGATGCTCCTTAACTAAGCAGACTACAGAGGTTGGAAATTGGAAAATAGTCAAGTCTGGTTAGTTAGAGAGAAAATGGGACTACAGAGGTTGCCTAATGCTCCACAATAAAGCTTATTATTGTCAGGTCTTGTTCATTTTATGCCTGTATTTATTGAACCTGGTAATCACTACACCCAGTCTAACACAATCTGTCCCTCCTCCTGTGCCAACTCAATACAACTTACTTGTATTACTCCTTACTGTGCCTCAATACAACTTACTTGTCCAACAGCTTTAAGAGATGGGGCTGATAACAAGGCAGAAGACACTCTGAGATTCCAGACTCGAGACCTTTACCTGTCTGCTCTGATGTCAAAGGACAGGCCATTGTGAGAACACTGACCCATTTAAATTTACATTTGTAGGGTTGATTCTTTTCAAGCGTAAGTTGTATTGAGCTACTCTAGTTTGCTGTACTGGTCTCAAGGTTTGACTGCCCCAAAATTAAAAAAGAACAAAAAACCCATTTTGGCCCCCTAAATTCCCCTTCCTCATAGACACTCCGAGTGCTCCGATTGAAGCACAGCCGTAATCTGGGCCTCGGCTGAGACCTGCGACTTTCCGCCCTGGAGCTTTGCCACTACTCCGTGGCACTTGCCACTACACTGGGTTAGTCTCAAAAGGGCTGCCCTCAACCCAGCAGGGGTGCCTTAGTCTGGGACAGACACTGCATAAACCAGATTGAGCCAAATCAGTTAAGTCTGATACTAACTTGAACCAGGTTTATCTCAAACTGGTTTCAGCCATTCTCAAAATGACTCTTTGAGGTCACTGCTGGTGCATAGGCTTTGCATGCCAGGTTGTTTAGGCCCAGGTCACAGAGAATAAGGACTCTGTTAAATGTCTTGCTTGGAAGATGGATCTGGCTGGATTTAACACCAAGACATGTGCCTCTGTGCCTATCTAATTATTGCCTATCTATTTCTCTGGATTTACATCTAGATGCAGCCTCATGCTACATTAGATCGTCAGTCTTACATTGTTGGTCTCATGTTAAGGGCCTTTGACATACTGGCTCAGTTTCACTAGCTTCCAATTCTGATGTCATGGAAAAGATTCCATTATGTCATTATTCAGTTTGCTGGGATGATATCAAGTCACCAGCTTTATGAAGATTTTCAAAGGGTCCAAATTAAAAGCCTGCAAGCTGTTAGACTGATGTTCAGGTGTAGGCCTTTATGATGAGGTAATTGACTCTCTACTTCTCTTGTTCTGACTTGAAACAATAGGTTAGTTTGAAATTATTGGGTTAGCCCGAGTAGTTAACTCAAAATAGAAGGGCCAGGGCTATGTGCTGTCCTGGCTGCTGATGCTATGTGGTAAATTGACTTTGCATCTTGCATGAAAATACATGGAACAAGAATAAAAGAATGAAGACAAATGATTAAATGCATCTGAAAGGAACCCATGTCCCCAAGCAGGAATCCAGGCAGCTAAACAAAATTATGTGTGTACACAGATTTAGCTATGTAGTGTAGCAAGCCTTTCGTTATCAAGCAAAAGGAATTGACAGGGCTGTTCTACTTTACTCATGTACTTGCCACAGATAGGGAAGCCAGTGGCAGGCTCTGTTTCCTCTGGAGTTGAGAAAGATCTGGAGGGAACAGACTCTCCTGCTTTCCTTCTGTGCCTTGTTCCTCCCACCCTTCTCTATTTGTAGGAGAGAACAAGGGACCAAAAGGGGTCCGAACTTACTGAAGCAAATGGAGGACCCCCAGCTCAGAGAATGCTGGTGCTGGTGCTCTTCCTTCTTTTGGTTGTTGAGACTTGGTGCCTCATAAATTTCCAACCAAACACCAGCTCCTGCTGGACCTCTTGAAGGTAAGTTCCTCAGGCTACAGTTTAAGAGGCAGAGGAGTCAGCTTCCTCTAGCCCAGGAAAGCTTAAGCATGGAGAGCTTTCTGTTTTTAGTAGTGAAGGGTAACCTGTGACCCCATGCTTCACCTTACTTTAACTTTAGTTGACACGTCCATCTTGTCCGATGAACCAAGTTAAAAAAAATTGGAGGGAGAAGGAGGAAGTCTTTGACACACATTCAGAAAAGGCTGAAAATGTTAGTGTATTCACAGCCCTAGAATTAATGGAACCCTCTAGCAGGCCTTATGGGAAAGAAATAGGTTAAACACCGTGTTTTCCTGACTGAAGCTAGCAAAGAAAGATTTGGTAGAAATGAGGAAGAAACAACAGACATAAGTGCACCTGTAATGGCAAGGTAGTTACAGCAAGTCCTGAAATTCACAGCACATGCCTGCCCTTTTGTACAGCCTTACAGAAATCAAAACAAAAATAAGCCATAAAATCCTTTTCAGACTCATTTTCCAAACCACCTCTGGCCTGCAAATAGCACTAAAATGAGCATGAGAAGCTAAGAGCAGTTCTGGGAGGATGGGGGAGAGCCTGCCAGTGCTTCACTAGGGTTTGTTTGTGTGCAAAATGTATTATTACATATCTCGAGAAACAGATGACATTATATTGCTTTACATTTGTGCTATTTTCGCTTCAAGGCTCTGGGATGATTTGTGACGGTGGGGCCAGGAGAAGATAACAAATGGCTGTCGTGAACCGATGAGAAATGGAATTTCCCCCCCTCTTTTATAGCATTAAATAGCTATTTGTATTACAGCAATTTCTTTTTCGTGGTGTGCTGAGATATAAAACTTTATTTGTTAATGCCACATTATTTAATTTAACCATTCTGAAGGATCCCTTTAATAAATTTTGCTTCCTAAAAGAAAAAAAAATTATCAAGATGGGGCAGAAGGATTTTTTAAAATGGAATCTGATGACACAGCAAGTTAGAGCAGAATTATTACAGCTCACACTTATACAGATGGAGACCGATTTTTCTCTTGGGACATTATGGGCTGAATCATACTGTCTTTTGTATCCCTGTTCTAGGGTCTAGGTTCTTGCAGCAATGTGTAACACTGTAGTAAGTGGCATAGTGCAGCAGTCACATGGTGGGGGAGGGGGAGCTTAAACTATAAGCTACTCAATTTTCCCTTAACGATTTCCATTTTTCTTTTACAACTCCGGAATAGTTGCAAGAGGAGATGAAGCTGTCTCAGACTGCAAACACCATATTTTCCTAATGCAGAAAACAAATCAAGAAGTTCTGAGATAAAAGGCATAAGCACCGTTCATAGAAACTAGTAGACATGCAACAAGGTTCCCATATTGAACATTACACCATCCCTTTTTCACTTGATCAATAAACACCATAGACAGGCTTGATGTGAATCCAGATCTGCCTCTGAATGGCCTCAAGAATTTCCTCAGTATGTTTGTCCCAGGTTCTGAGCTAAGTCCACCTCTAATCAGCATGCACTGCTATTTTTTTTTAAAAGGCCTTTTTTCACAGTTCACTTCCTGCCATTGCTTGATCTAGCAGTGATGTCAGACTATGACATCAGATCCTATTTATGACATCAGAAAACACTGCTGTGGGAAATATCTTCTGAGCATTATGATTTGAGTGAGGTAAAAGAGAAAACTCAGCAAAAAAAAACCTAAGTGAAAGTATTCATGACAAGCCAAATGTATCCCTGGCATAGGGCCATTGAATTAAATAGTTATGCTGTTTGGTGTGCTTAACCCCGTATTCACAGGGATACATTAAAACTAAAGTGGCCTGGATTGCTAATATAGGCAGGGCAGCTAAGGTCTTTAGAGAGGGACTACTGGAAAAAAATGTCCATGAGCGGAATTGGAATTGAAAGAGGGAAATTTGGTGAATGAAAAAATTGTTTGACAAGATTCATAGATTGTAAGGCTGGAAGGGACCTTGGAAGATCATCAGGTCCAGCCCCCTGCACCAAGCAGGAAAGATAACTGGGGGTCAGGTGACCCCAACAAGGTGACTGTCCAGTCTCCTCTTGAAGATTTCCAAGGTAGGTGATAGCACCACTTCTGAAGATGCAATTACTATGTGATGTTTTGATCCCCTGGCCCATTTTCCCCTCCTCCAATCCATGACTGTATATGAACCTTTTCCTCCTTACTTTTTATCCAGCATGATGCTGACAAAGGGGCTAGACTGCCAGTTTTGAAGGCAGACATTAATTTTCAGTCATAAGCTTGACAACAGCGGTGTGAGTTTCTCCAGTTCACTCTTGCAACTTACCTCAACTCTCACAGGAGGGGCCACCAGAGGGTATTTTCAGTCTCCAAAACCATTCATTGTTGGCCTCTCTCCTGTATCTGGGAGAAAGGATTTCAGTTGTAATGATGGCTTTGCAATGAATGCAGCTCTCCACTTGGATCTGACAACCAGAAAGCCATCAGAGAGGCTTATGTCTTCCAGTTTCTGTTAACCTGGGGCTGCATTTGCACTGATAGTTCTCTGGATCTCAACATGAATTGTTTGAGCCAATCAGTCCCCTGACATTGTTATATGTTTAATTCAAGTGTGAACTTGTCTCGTGCATGTTTCATATTGCAACCTCCTCATTGATTACTACAATCAACAGATCACCAGAGCCAAGAAAAGGAGTCCATAAAACCCACTCTTCCCCCAAAAGTGAAACATGTTATGGGTTTGCCTATAATCTTTTTCACTGGTTTCCATGAAAACAAATGGCAGTTTTCACAAACATAACCTGCCATCTGGCTCAGAAAACCTGATGGTTGTTTTTATCTCCAGCTGACAGAATTCAAAAACTGTCAGAGAAATCTTGGCAATGAGAAAATGGAATTTTTGGTGCAGCGTTGCTAAGAACTCTGATCGGATCCCAAGACCCCAGCCACTCCCTGTACTGCCACTTGGAAAAGAATATCACATATTTCTCAGGAAAGTTTAACAGGGAGACTTCATTAAAACTTCTCCCCTAAATCCTTACCTCTTGCAGAGGGGGGGTGAAGAAAAGGAAAAAACCTACAAGCACCAATCACCTTTCTTTCTAAAGCCTTGATTCAGCTATGATCCAGTTTGCATTCATGCCTGGCACCATCTGCCTGTCACTGATAGGCATGAGTTTGTAACCCTGATGAAGTCCTGAATGCGCACATCCCAGGAGTGCAATGTCATTAGCAGCCCTATGAAATATTTAGCTCAGCTTGTAGTGTTACCTTACCTAAGACAAGCGAAGAGTTGTGAGAAACTGCTGTGGCTCTTAACTAGGACAGGGTAAAGGCCAGAGCGAATGAAAGTATGGGCATGGGTCGGATGTCCTAGAGCGTTGCAACTCAGGGCATGGGTCGGATGTCCTAGAGCGTTGCCTAAAGATCTATTTAAATCACTGGGTATTAGTAATATAAAAGCATAATTATGAACTTTATTGATCACAGCTGCATTGTATGAGTTTTTGCCCTGTATGAATTTTGTGCTTAGCTACATGGTCCATGTCTTATAATGCTTAGCATAAAAATGTGGATGAATTTTATGAGAGGAATTTTTTTGTTTGTTTGTTCCAATGTCCTGGTCAGGAATGGGTATCCTCAGGAATTTATAATGGATTGAAAGGATGTGTTCATCTGGATGGCTGATAGGAATCATAGAGGAGGATTTTAGGGAAATTAATAATCTACTAAATAGTAGGGTTGTGTAAAGTTTTGGTAGCCAATTCAGTTCAGAGGAGATTCGGCCTGATTCAGCAGCCAAATCTCTGAATCCAAATTAAATCAGAAGACCCATTAAAAGCTCCAAATCAAATCGGAAGCCTCCGAATCAATTCAGAAAAGATTTGGCACTGATTCAGAGATTCAGCCATAGACTAAACAGGCAGCAGTCCTCAAAGACGCTGGATACAGCTGCCTCCAGCTAGTAAGTCGGTTGTGGTGGGCAGAGTGGGGAGGGAAGGGGTGTGGGAGGGAAGAGCAATGCCCCCGCAGTGAGGGAGGGATTGGGGTTGGGGCTGGGACCCAGGCTGGGGCAAGGGCTGCCCAGGGAGGGGGTGGGGCAGCTCACGCCACTGCACGCTGCCAGTCTGGGAGCTGCTCATGTGACACTTTGTCCAGCGGCTCTCACCGCTGTTCCCACCACCAGTCCAGGAGGGTATGGGGTGGGGGTGCATGGTCCAGGATCTGCGCAGGGCAGGCGGGGCTGGGTCTGCATCAGACAGAAGACGGAAGGCGCTGGGAAGTGGGGGCTATGCCCCCTGCTGCTCACCCAGTTCATGCGGGGCCAGCACAAGACTGAGCCACTGTGCTGTCTCCAGACAAGCGGCACGCAGCAGCAGGAGCCAGCTCGGTCTCCTGTACCTCCCAGATGAGCAGCAGCTTCACCCCAGCTGGGCGAGTGGTGGCAGGGCATGCAGGGTGGGTGGGGGGCACGTGCCTCCAGACCGGGGCAGAGCAGGCAGTGGAGCAGGGACTATGGGGGGCAGCAAGTTTTCGGGTGACACATGCCCCTCCATGCCCCACCCCCTCAAGTTTGCCTAACAAGCAAAATGTATTAAGGGATCTCTAAGGTCATTACAGACTTTTATAAGTATCGGTAATATCAGAATATTGCCAGTGGCTTGGTCTATACTAACCCTCCTGAACATAGAACTGAGGTAGGAACAAACTTTGCCTTTCAAGATCTTATACCCATTAGTACACATTTTTTATTTAATTTTGCACCTGACACATTTTAGCTAGATATTAGCAAATTTGACCTATAGATTCTTCAGAAGCCCGTTGCCATGTCCCATTACCTACCCAACTACAAGCTAATATTATTTGTAAAATAGGGAATTATATCATCAAATTGGAGAACTTTGATTTGTCGACATGGGGAACTGTTTCCTGGAGATATGTCCCGAGAGTGAAAAAAATGGTAATTCCCTACTAGGCCTAAGACATGGATAAATGAAGAAGAAATGTAAGGGGACAAACCATGCAACATAGGTAGATCACTTGTCTGCATTCCAGCTCTAGTCCATCGTTAGTTTTAAAAGGTAACCTATCAGATCTACAATTAACACTGTAATTGAGAAAGGGAGAAATCCCAATTAGAAAGGGTTGGCAGTATCTCAACGAAACTTTCTGCCAGAAAACACCTATACATTGTAATTGAACTGTTTTGTGCAAGTGTATTGGTTTTGATGAAAGCTTTTCAGGTTTAGAAAACATTTCCCCTGAGGGTTTCTCCTATCTAGCTGAGAGCTAGAGGGACACCATCCTATTTAGTAACATGGGAAGTGCGGAGTAGGCCCAAATTTCAATATGCATCCATGACTCCTTTAGGTGTTGCAACCACTAGGTAAGAAGCCATGTGTTAAGGTGTTCAAAAAAAGTATGAACATTTAGGGTTTAAGAGGGAAATGCTTCTCCCTCTCCTCTCTCTCCAAAAAAAGAAATAAATAAATTAGGAGTAAAAAAATTCTCTAGGGCTATGTTTCATCTACTTGGTGATCTAAACAAAAACATTTGTCACCTCTTTCAGTGATTCTCATATAGAATCAGAGAAATAAACAGGAACACAGAGTCTTGAATAGAAATGCAGTTGCTAAGAAAGGGAAGGTGTAGTGATTATCTGTAAGGAGGGGAGAATCTGATTGTGGCTAAATAGGTTGATGCACTTCATAAGAAAAATCAAACTCCCATCTATTGAAATCTATTAAAGCGGCCACCATTGTTTCCTGAAGCATGTTCTTTGTTGTAACCACAGCTGCTCACGGGAACAATGTTGGAAGAAGAAGAAATAAGTTGCTGATTGCTCCTGCACCTGGGAATTGTCACAGAGAGTTGGAGAAGAGATAACAGAAAAAAATCACAATCTTTTGCCTGCTCTGCTCAGCACACAAGGCAAATCCTCTTCTCTTGACTGAAAGCCATCAAAAGGCATTCCTGCCTGGCACCATCTGCCTGTCACTGATAGGCATGAGTTTGTAACCCTGATGAAGTCCTGAATGCGCACATCCCAGGAGTGCAATGTCATTAGCAGCCCTATGAAATATTTAGCTCAGCTTGTAGTGTTACCTTACCTAAGACAAGCGAAGAGTTGTGAGAAACTGCTGTGGCTCTTAACTAGGACAGGGTAAAGGCCAGAGCGAATGAAAGTATGGGCATGGGTCGGATGTCCTAGAGCGTTGCAACTCAGGGCATGGGTCGGATGTCCTAGAGCGTTGCCTAAAGATCTATTTAAATCACTGGGTATTAGTAATATAAAAGCATAATTATGAACTTTATTGATCACAGCTGCATTGTATGAGTTTTTGCCCTGTATGAATTTTGTGCTTAGCTACATGGTCCATGTCTTATAATGCTTAGCATAAAAATGTGGATGAATTTTATGAGAGGAATTTTTTTGTTTGTTTGTTCCAATGTCCTGGTCAGGAATGGGTATCCTCAGGAATTTATAATGGATTGAAAGGATGTGTTTATCTGGATGGCTGATAGGAATCATAGAGGAGGATTTTAGGGAAATTAATAATCTACTAAATAGTAGGGTTGTGTAAAGTTTTGGTAGCCAATTCAGTTCAGAGGA
Organism: Alligator sinensis; assembly: GCF_000455745.1. Classification (NCBI taxonomy): domain Eukaryota; kingdom Metazoa; phylum Chordata; order Crocodylia; family Alligatoridae; genus Alligator; species Alligator sinensis. Next base: position 16,360 of record NW_005843124.1, on the reverse strand, counting down.
GATTCGGCCTGATTCAGCAGCCAAATCTCTGAATCCAAATTAAATCAGAAGACCCATTAAAAGCTCCAAATCAAATCGGAAGCCTCCGAATCAATTCAGAAAAGATTTGGCACTGATTCAGAGATTCAGCCATAGACTAAACAGGCAGCAGTCCTCAAAGACGCTGGATACAGCTGCCTCCAGCTAGTAAGTCGGTTGTGGTGGGCAGAGTGGGGAGGGAAGGGGTGTGGGAGGGAAGAGCAATGCCCCCGCAGTGAGGGAGGGATTGGGGTTGGGGCTGGGACCCAGGCTGGGGCAAGGGCTGCCCAGGGAGGGGGTGGGGCAGCTCACGCCACTGCACGCTGCCAGTCTGGGAGCTGCTCATGTGACACTTTGTCCAGCGGCTCTCACCGCTGTTCCCACCACCAGTCCAGGAGGGTATGGGGTGGGGGTGCATGGTCCAGGATCTGCGCAGGGCAGGCGGGGCTGGGTCTGCATCAGACAGAAGACGGAAGGCGCTGGGAAGTGGGGGCTATGCCCCCTGCTGCTCACCCAGTTCATGCGGGGCCAGCACAAGACTGAGCCACTGTGCTGTCTCCAGACAAGCGGCACGCAGCAGCAGGAGCCAGCTCGGTCTCCTGTACCTCCCAGATGAGCAGCAGCTTCACCCCAGCTGGGCGAGTGGTGGCAGGGCATGCAGGGTGGGTGGGGGGCACGTGCCTCCAGACCGGGGCAGAGCAGGCAGTGGAGCAGGGACTATGGGGGGCAGCAAGTTTTCGGGTGACACATGCCCCTCCATGCCCCACCCCCTCAAGTTTGCCTAACAAGCAAAATGTATTAAGGGATCTCTAAGGTCATTACAGACTTTTATAAGTATCGGTAATATCAGAATATTGCCAGTGGCTTGGTCTATACTAACCCTCCTGAACATAGAACTGAGGTAGGAACAAACTTTGCCTTTCAAGATCTTATACCCATTAGTACACATTTTTTATTTAATTTTGCACCTGACACATTTTAGCTAGATATTAGCAAATTTGACCTATAGATTCTTCAGAAGCCCGTTGCCATGTCCCATTACCTACCCAACTACAAGCTAATATTATTTGTAAAATAGGGAATTATATCATCAAATTGGAGAACTTTGATTTGTCGACATGGGGAACTGTTTCCTGGAGATATGTCCCGAGAGTGAAAAAAATGGTAATTCCCTACTAGGCCTAAGACATGGATAAATGAAGAAGAAATGTAAGGGGACAAACCATGCAACATAGGTAGATCACTTGTCTGCATTCCAGCTCTAGTCCATCGTTAGTTTTAAAAGGTAACCTATCAGATCTACAATTAACACTGTAATTGAGAAAGGGAGAAATCCCAATTAGAAAGGGTTGGCAGTATCTCAACGAAACTTTCTGCCAGAAAACACCTATACATTGTAATTGAACTGTTTTGTGCAAGTGTATTGGTTTTGATGAAAGCTTTTCAGGTTTAGAAAACATTTCCCCTGAGGGTTTCTCCTATCTAGCTGAGAGCTAGAGGGACACCATCCTATTTAGTAACATGGGAAGTGCGGAGTAGGCCCAAATTTCAATATGCATCCATGACTCCTTTAGGTGTTGCAACCACTAGGTAAGAAGCCATGTGTTAAGGTGTTCAAAAAAAGTATGAACATTTAGGGTTTAAGAGGGAAATGCTTCTCCCTCTCCTCTCTCTCCAAAAAAAGAAATAAATAAATTAGGAGTAAAAAAATTCTCTAGGGCTATGTTTCATCTACTTGGTGATCTAAACAAAAACATTTGTCACCTCTTTCAGTGATTCTCATATAGAATCAGAGAAATAAACAGGAACACAGAGTCTTGAATAGAAATGCAGTTGCTAAGAAAGGGAAGGTGTAGTGATTATCTGTAAGGAGGGGAGAATCTGATTGTGGCTAAATAGGTTGATGCACTTCATAAGAAAAATCAAACTCCCATCTATTGAAATCTATTAAAGCGGCCACCATTGTTTCCTGAAGCATGTTCTTTGTTGTAACCACAGCTGCTCACGGGAACAATGTTGGAAGAAGAAGAAATAAGTTGCTGATTGCTCCTGCACCTGGGAATTGTCACAGAGAGTTGGAGAAGAGATAACAGAAAAAAATCACAATCTTTTGCCTGCTCTGCTCAGCACACAAGGCAAATCCTCTTCTCTTGACTGAAAGCCATCAAAAGGGAAGAAGAGTGGAAGAAAGAACGAGGAGAAAGTCATTACCAGGCATTGAATCTCGAGCTCTTTTAAATCACCCAAACCGAATGCAAGTTGTCAGCACAGAGGAGGAACAGCCAGTTTGCTGATAGTGCAGGTACCAGGAAAACCTGCTGTGCCTCTAATGAATACTGACAAAGCAGTTTAAAAAGATGGGGGGGGAATCTACCAGCCCTTGGAGTTCATCCTGTTGTGTGGCCTTAGACTGAAATAAGCTGTGTGCTGCACTACAGGGAGTTCATCCACTTGTGGAGCTGTACCCACACTGTGACTAGACCTGGGCTCTCCTATAGTGCATTGTACTTCTACAGCACCTTCCATACAGTGAGTCTGAGTATGACCTCCGCTTCAGGGGTGTAGTAAACCTGGAGTAACTTTGTATATTGTAACGGAGATCAGAATCTGCTTTCCCCATATGACCGACTACTCTCCAGAACACAGTGGTGAAATAGGTAGGAGTATGCAGAGGTCATATGAGTGACCACCAAAATACAACCTCTTATACGATGTAACTTGATGACTGTGTAACAGCACACCAAAGTGATTTACAAAAGTTTTGAGTCTAAAAAGACAGCACCACGGCACAGAGCATGCTTTTTCTACTAGGCAGATTCAACACAGCTCCCTTTGGTTGCCAGCACACAGGTAATGAAATGCAGTCATTACCTCTCCAAGAGAATGTATTTAGAATTTAGTGCTTCCTGTATGTATAATGCAGCTTACAGCGCCAATGATTATTCTTATCTACAAAGACGGCCAATAGAAATCCATTGGCTTTGAAAATCCATCTATGTTCACGCTTGTAGACATGCGGCATGTTACCTCCTTATATTATGGCATGATGAAATCAGCTTTATTTGGCTCTGGCCATTGGCTGAGGGGAACTGTATTGTAGCAAACTTGCTTCCAACAACATTTTTAAAAGTCACTGCAAAGGCAGCTTTCCCCTTCATATTAATGGAAGACGAGAAAGAGAGACAAAAAGGATGACATCAGTGTATGAATTAGCAAGCCACACAGCCAGGAGAGGTATGTAACTTCTTTTATTTCTTATTCAATCCCAGGGATACGTTTATGTTCCATGATATGGGAAGATTTATTTTTTAGTCTTGTTTTCAAAGTGAATCTTTACAGGTGGAAAAAAATCAGTTTTTATGGGACTGTTACCTCCTTTATTTATTTACAAATTTTCAGATTGTCAAATTGCAGATAGGAAAAAAAAAGAAGTAGCAACCTGAAAAGATGACTAGGAAGAAGGGTATTTTCTCCTACTGTATCCTACAGCTCAAGAAACGGGCATATTGCACATATATAAATAATAGGCATCAGTAAACTACTAGTATTGAGATGTAAATTAGGTAACAGTGGGAATTTTATCTCATTCAGAATGAAATACAAGTTTCCAGTCTACATGAAGTTTAAAGAGATATCTTTGAAGCCCAAGGCACATGGCTTTTATTGAGGCACAGAACGATAGTTGAACACAGAAATCCTGATACTGTCCTACTGCACAGGTCCCACATCTTGTATAGACTTTGGAATCAGAGCACATGAAAGAGGAGTGACCAGGGCTCCTTCTCTATCAAATAACTGGAGGGAGGAGAGGAATAGCCCATGTATTATTGAAAAAGGGGTATGAATTATTCTGTCTGAAGCTAAGGAAAGTTGATCTTTAACTCTTAATTTCTCCATTTTTTTGGACAAAGATAGATGGTAGAGCATGATTCTGATGTAATATTCTGGAGCTGCTCCCATTTGACCTCAGAGAGAATGCAGACATATGAGGGACTCTTAGCGGCTTGGGATTTGCAGTCTGTTAAAATTTATCATGAGGCCTTTAAACTGTTCCACCCATGTAAATTGCCCCATCTCCTTGCAGTGAGCAGAAGGGCAGATGCACAGCCCACTACACAGATTCTCCTACAGCTCTCTGAGCCAGGGTCAGTCTTATTTGTTATGGCTGTAGCCTCTAGCCCTGGCCATTAATTGAGGCTTTTAGGCCCCGTTGTAATAATAATAAAAAAAAAAAAATTAATATAAGGATTTGGGAGAACCCAATCCTTCCCTACCTCCCCAGCCTCCCC
>NW_005843124.1:0-11889 GCF_000455745.1 Alligator sinensis | reverse complement strand
TTCGTCCTCTTGATGATATAGTTATCAGGAACATTTTGTACTTACATCATTCTCTAATTCTCTGATAAAAGCTAGTATACAAGTGACTCAGAGCCAGGACAACAAATACAAAAGCCTTAATTCTACATCGATGTTTTCAGGTCTAGCATAGCAAATGCATGAGCAAGCTCCAGAGATCCTATTAAACATTCCAAGTGAGATCTTATTAAAATGGCCTTGTCAAGTTAGTTAGGCCCAAGCTGTCTTAATCTGTCGAAGAGTCTCTCTGTGCTTCTAACTAGTGTTAGTTTTAAAATATAAAAACCCCACAGCACTATGTCTGGTAAAATAAATGATGAATACATGTGTTTAAATGCATTAGTGCAACATTGAGGCTACGCATGGAAGATCAGGAAATTGTAAAGATCTAGTTGATAGCCCAACCCCAGCACCATCTTCTTTAACAGTGTTTGTTACAGAATGAGGCAAAAACTGAAAAAGGATTTTACTAACATTTGTTTGTACAGTCACTTCAATATTATTGTTTTCTGCAAACATTTGAACCAACGGCTTTTTCTTCACAAGAATGTTCGATAAAAGAGAAGTATTTCAATAGTTTTTGCAAATCTACTCGAAGCATGCTCAGGCAGATATGCAGAAATCTGAGTTCTACCTCCATGTACCTGTATCTACCTATGTATGTTTTAGTAGTCCAAACAGGGAGCAGAAATACTACTCTGTGGCTTAGATAACCTGATAAGTGATATTATGACTATCAACAGAGCTGAAGAAAATACTTAATAAACATGTATAAAGCAGTGGTACTTAACCTATTTGCATGGTGGGCTGAGTGGGCAGTGCCTGGTCTGTCTGAGGGCTGGATCCAGCTGTTGGTCCTCATCCAGTGCCTAGGGCAGTCACGGTGGCACCCCAATACAGCTATGGAGAGGAAGGCAGGGGGAAGCCCAACATGATCCAGCTGCATGGGGGAAGAGGGCTTGGCTTGGCCACAGCTGAGTCCCATAGGGGTAGAGGTGATGGGGGAGAGGGAAGAGGCATGGCCTGACCCCAGTGCACACCTGAGAGGGAAAGGCATGGCCCAGTCCAACCCCACTGTGCAGGGAGAGGGGGATAGGGCCCAGCCACATTCTGAGCATGTGGAGGGAAAGGGTATGGCCTGGCTCTGACACCCATACAAGGCTTGGGAATTTGGCAGCAGGGGAGGGTGACACTATTAATTGCCAGTACTCCTTGCTGGCAAATTTCCTGACCCATGGACAGCCCCAGGGGCCAGCACAGGCTGGAGGTTGAGCATCCCTAGTATAAAGTGTTAATTCGAGAATAAATACATTTGAAAAAAAAGCTCTATTAATAATTCCAAATTACTGTTTAATTAACTGAAAAAAAAATTGTGAAAGAAAAGTTGGCCTTGTGGCTTAGTTTGAAGGGTAGTACTCTGCAGATGTGTGCTTGTTTCTTAATTCAGCCACAGGGCCTGTCCAACCATTAGGCAAACTAGGCTGTCACCTAGGGCACCAAAATTTGGGGGAGACACCAAAATTATATTCAAAACAAAATAACAGGAACATCATTCTAGATAACAGCCCTGGCCAGCTACGGCTCCACCCTGGTCTAAGACCTTTGCTTTGGTAAGGGGAGAAAGACCTCTGAAAAGATCTTGGAGAAAAGATCACTAGAATTGCAACTCCTACCTTTTCAACTCTCAAGCGGACTTATGACAAGAGCATACTGTTGGCAACATTATCCTAATTTTCCTCTCTATTGGAAGTGGTGGCGGTGCCAAGGTACACAGTTCACTTAGGGTGCCAATAACCCTTGGGCCGGCCCCATTCAGCCATGAAACATCAGACCCTGTGCAGTTCACATTATCTCTCTGTTCCTCATTTACAGAATAAAGGTGTAAATACTAATTTTCTGCCAGCATTTGTCTGTTAGCCCTTCAGTGCAGGGGGGTCACTGTTACTATGCATTTGTACAGTGTCCAGAATATTGCTCTCATTGAGACTTCCAAGTGCCACTGTCAGAGAAATAATAAAAAATTATAATGCTCTAAATAATTGGCTGAGCTCTAATCATGAAGCCATGGTCAGCTGCACAATGAATACAAACTTAGCTATGCACTCCTAGCTTGAATATCATTCTGTAGATGTGTACCTATTAAACTTATCAGAGCTCTGATGCACATGTGCACAGTACTTTCAAGCCTTCATCAGCTGGTCAAGTCAACATAGTTTCCCTTGCATCAAAGTCCTGTACTGTGAGGAAAGAGACTGTAACCTATTGTGTACAAATAAATAGTTTGAGATCGAAGTCCCTGCCCTAAATACCTTACATTTTAAGACTGCAGTTTAACAGCCTTACTCACATTGAATGGCAACTTAGTCTAAATAGTCCTGTTAAAATCAATGGTATGTTTTACGGAGGCAAGAGTAAGCACGGCCTGAGTAAGCACATCAAAATTTGGCTCTTAATACAAAAGACGGGCAAAGGATCAAAGGAAGGATGTTTTATCATCATCCTAATTCTACAAATGGAGACCTGGGGCACCATGCAATTGAAGTCTTGGTACAAAATCTGTGGAAATAAATGGGAGTCTTTTTGCTGAGCCTTATAGGTTTTAGATCAAGCTTCTAGTGTCTTGCCTAAAATCACCCTAGCATTAGATTTACCCTAGCAGAAGATTCAATTTAAATCACAAGATTTGGAGCTTCAGTGCCTTATGTATAAGATCATACTTTCTCTCACCTTATATTTATGCATAATGCTAAAACCATTATCCAGGCTCTTACATCCCAGTTACATCTTTTTCTCAAGACTAGGAATATGCAATATTTCCCTACTCATACTATTCAGAATGCTGCCCCAGAGACTATTTTCCTAGCCTTTTGCTTTGACCATGACGGTCCTTCCTTTGCACCTTTCCACTGGACCCCTGTTTATGTTGCAGCAAAACATGAAAAACTTGTCTTCATTTTCAAGAGGTCAAGGGTTTATCCCTGTGGTTTCTTATTTGCTACCATAATGTCTGTTCCCACCTTCAGTCAGTCTATGATGCCAATCTCCATCACCTTGTCAGATTTTAAAACAAAGCCCTTTGTGCTTGCTCCCACACTGGCTCCCCTCCTGCTTGGGAAGTTCCCAATAAATGTTTGCAAAGTTACCTCAATGCTCTTTAAATACTCTGTTAAAACTCTCCTTGGCTGTGATGCCTATGTAAAACCTGACCCTGATTAAGCCTCTGGTGTACTGAGGCAACTGCTCATCCTGTTGACCAATATTGTCTCATCATTTCCTTGTATTTCCTTGTTTGTCTCCCTCTGACCCTTGTTTTATACTATTGTATTCCTAGTTTGTGGTCAGAAGCTAGCTTTTTTGTTCTATGTTTATGCAGCATCTAGCACAATGGTACTAATCCATGACTAGTTCTCAATAAGTCTGAATAATAAATAGTACTGTAATGATAATAAATTATTACAAAGAAATAGATAAATGATTGCTTCCCCAGCAGGCTGATCACTAGCCATCTATTCCTAGAGCAGTGCTAAAATCCTGATAAAGTTGGTACACCATAAATGAAAAGGGTGTGGGGGAAGGGACTGTTTTACTTCACCTGCATTTACAACAGGAAAAAAATGGAAGAAGAATCTAGTGTGGATCGTAAAAGTAATGCTTGATCTTTCAACTCCTACAATAATATCTCAAAGAGCAAAAACCAAAAAACAGATTGAACAAGAGTACTTGACAGTGTCCTTTTCACATTGCTCAGACAATGGTCTTACTTTCCAATGTCTTTGTGGCAATTTGCATGCTATTACCCATAAGGCCTTCAGCTTTAATGCTATTACATCTTGGCAGTCTCTCTAACCTAATGAAGAGATGTGCTGCAGTATAAAAATGCAGTTTTTGTGCTTTCTGTCTTAAAAACACCCTCTAGAAGAAACTGGTATGTATAATACCATTAGATTAGGACTTTGTGGGCCTGTGTCCTGCTAGCTTCCTACAAACAGCACTAACAGAACACCCAAATTCTGATCTTCTCTATCTGTTTTTGTATTTACAAAATTCCCATACAACTTTGTTGCTGCATCTCAGCTCTGACTTGCAGCACCAATGATGGCCTGCTTCTATTTCAATTAATGGCATAACTCCCATCACCTTCAGTAGGGTAGGGCCATGGCTCTGGGGAAGATGGTCTTGTGGTTAAATCTCTCATCTCAAGCTTGGTCATTCACGTTCAGTTTTTAAATTTACTAAAGACTTTGTGATCATGAGCAAGATATTTGCTCTTTCAGTGCTACAGTTTCCAATTTGCCACATACTAATAATTCCTTTCTCTGACCTGTTGTCCATTTAGATTGTAAGTTCAGAGCACAGCCAGTCCTTTACCATATGCTAGCTATTATTGTAAAAAAAAAAAATAGTAGTCCTGGGGTCTCACATGTTTGGACCTTTAACCTCCCAGGGGTTCTTTTTTTGGTTATCAATACAGCTCTGACAGTGTACCTCTCACTGCAGTATCCTCTGCTAGTACAGTATTTGGTCTCCATAATGCACTTTGGTGTTGAGAGCACTTCTACTATTCAAGTCTTGGGTTCACAGACAATGCTATCCACACACTTAAATTTCAGTCATAGAACTTTTGATGAATGTGGAGTAAGGAGATAGGTACAGTGTTTGGACTGGGGAGAGGATGTTCACAAAATGAAGTTAGAATTCATTTTCCTGGGTGACTCATCAGGTTTGGGTGGAAGTTGAAAACCACTTCCCCCTTGGACTTCTTAGTTCCTGATCCCTCCTTTCCTCCTTTCATATGGGTCTATCATGGAAAAGGTATACCTGAGTTACATGGTGAGCAGATCTGGGGTTGGAGTTGCATTTGAGCAGGGTTGAGTTGTGTTGCATTTACTGTTGACAGAAAATTGGTGGTTCCTTGTCTAGAGTAAACACAGAAATCAACCAGCTCCTTATTCCTAGTAAAAACATGAAGTCCTTGCAGAAGGTAATTTCCAGCTATATAACTGCTGTAACCTTGGGCTCACTAATGTGGTCAGTCAGAATTTCCCTCAGTAAGACTCTCCAGGATTTCATCCCCCATGGACTGAGGGCATAGTCCTACTATGAGGACATCTCCATAAAGTCAGACTGCTGAGGGATTTGAGGGACATAAGTTGGAGAAGATTTCTTTTTTCTGGCACAATAACAACTTTCATTATCTTATTAAAACAAACAGAATTTGAATGGATTGGAACAATCAACTCCATTTGTCTTTCAAGCGAAATTAACTTTCTGCACACACCAGATGTTGATTCAGCCCAGGTGTCCAGTGACCTCGTGGCTATCCAAAGCTGAAGGCAATTCCCCAGAGTTCAAGGAACATTTGGTATTAGAGAGGGATAGAGACCTCTTAGGAAGCTGCACCATGTGACATGCTTCAGATTGGATCCAAAGTACATGTTTTTCCTGCCTGTCTGGTGAGGAGGGGACAATGTATTTTTTTTCTTTTCAGTTCTGTGACCACTTTGTCCTTGAATGTTCTACTGACTCACATAACCTTTTGAAAAGTATGCATTTTGGACAGCGTTGGAAAGCCCTTTCCCAGTACATACACAGAAAGGACCATGTTTTGCACTGGTTATATAGCGGGGAACTCTACCCATGGCTTTGTTTGGAGTTTAGCATGATGAAAATCTGCCCAAAATTCACAGAGGCACTTACTGGTGGTTATTTTACAAACTTCTTCTTCAGTAGCAACTGATCTCTTTTGAAAATCTGCCCCTAGTTTTTTAATTAGCCATTGCTAACTAATCTGTGGATCTCATTGCCATGAGGTATCATTGTGGTCAAGAGTTTAAAAGGAGTAAAAATTATTAGATGTTCACAGATAATAAGAACATCCTAGCACTCATGAGGGCTTCAGTTTTTTTGTTGGTCCTTTGGCTGGAGCTAGAAAGGGAAAGGGATATGTCTCTTTCATGCATGTACCAGACATGGCTATTGCCATCGATTAAAAAACAATTGTGCATCCTTAATGTTTCATCACTAAGCCTTAGTAACTTTTTTAACTTGGATGCAGAATCACCAGAGTAAGACAGCTAATAAATCATAGTATTTATATCTAAAAGGTAAAATATCGAATGTTATGAACCGATCCTAGACACAGAATACAATTAAGCAAAACACAAATATTCATTTTTCAAGCAGTTATTTTTATCTGATTAGTGTCCAGTGTTTAAGCAATTCTTTGACAAGGCACAAAGCAGTGCTGTATTGGGGTGGTATATGTTGGTGAGGATCTCTCTTTTCTCTCCTCCATTCAATGTTTCTATTAGAGGGGCAAAGGCAGTCACAGTATGTGCAGGATTATAGTGAGCAAACATAATATTTACATCAATAAGAATCTCTGTGTTTGACTAGAAGCTAAACAATTTAAAAGAAGATTGAATTGTATGTTAAAGGGTAAACCAGGTCAGGGTTAGGACAAGAAGCTTTAAATACCATTCACAAAAGCAGCATACCAAGTCCCCAGAATGCTCTTTCAGTGCTGGAAATGTCACAGGAAAATATGTTAAGGCACAGAACATCAGTGGAGCTGAAGTAGCACTGCTTAGACCTCCGTGTTCAAGGCCTTCATCAAGTTTAACTGCAGAGATGGGTAGGAGCTGGAGGTTCTGTTCTGTGGGAAAACCCGCTCCTTCGAAACTTGTTTTAATTCTGAATTGGAATGAGAGGGTGACATTTCCCAGCGTTCCCTCTCTGGTGCCTTCTCACTCACAGGGGAAAAACCAGGGAAGTCTCTAGCCTCTCCCCCTGGCCCTGCTTCCCCCTCCCTGCTGTGCTCACCCAGCCACACAGGGGCTTGCAGGAGGGTCTTCCCAGGCTTGGAGTGTCCTCATGGGCAGCTCCTCTCTTGTCCTGCCCCAGCAGGGCTCCCAGGGGAAGGGAAGGAGAATGGACACAGGGTAGCACTCTTCCCTGCCCCCTCCTGCTGCTTCTGCAGGGCTCCTACAGGGGCTCTCAAAGGGATGGCCATAGGAAGATCCTTTCCCTGGTCTCCAGCCTGTCTCTCACTCCCCCACTCCTTTTTTCTCACCCAAGGAAAAGTGCTCCCCTCTTTTAACCAAGCCTCTCAGCCAATCCCAGGCCACGGCTCTTTCCAGGCTTTTGGTAAGGCCATTCAAACCCTGCTGAGGTTACATCACCCCTCCCACTTCCAAGAGGGCTACCTCCAAAGCAGCTTCACTCGCCCTCAGGGCCAATGGTGTCCCTACTGGGACAAACTCTGGCTTTTCACGTGCTGTCCCTTTGCAGGGCAGCCCTTCCTATTCCTTCAGGTGAGTCCATTTTTAATGCTGCTACACAGGGAACTGGGGCAGTCATATTAGCCAGGGATCAGGGGCAGGTATGGTAACTTAAGTGCTTGGCCCATACTGGTCATACTAGATCAGAGGCCCTGAGATGCTGGTAGAAAGCAGTGCTAAAGACAAAATGTCATGACCTCTCTCTTGCGGCCTGCCTGCATTGCTGCTGCTGCTAGGGAGTGGAATCTGTTGACACCAGCATGGAAGTAAGAAATGATTGGAAACTGTTCATGCTAGAGAGTGGGGTTATGTTAATTCATTGCAAATGTAGCCTGGGTACACCTGGGGGTGTGCCCTGTCCTCCAATGACAGTGGTGGTCAGGCAGGGAGGGGTCAGCTACTAGAACGGCTTCCTCCCCTCTCTATAGAGCTAGGCTAAAACCAAATACTTAACTATGTACAATTTATTACAAGAACACTTAATTTAAATACAGATGCTTAATATAAAACATAGAATATTTACAAGGCTTAACATATAATACTATACAGGCAGTCCTCGACTTGCAACGTTTCGAGTTACGTTTCACACTTACAACGTTTATAAATTGACACCCTGTTTCAACTTTATGACGTCAGTTTCGACTTCACAACGCTTGATCCGATGCAATACCATGCCAGTGAACAAGTTCACTGTGTCACTCATCTCCCTGGAGAACATCTGTCCAAACTTCCTCGGACCCTTCCTTTAAGAAAGCAGACAGGACTCCAGAAAAACCTGCAGCCAAGACTCCTGAGAAGACGCCAGCCAAGAACCCTTCAAAAAGTCCAACCAGGAGCCTTTCAAAAAGTCCAACAAAGTCACTTTAAAAAAGTCCTTCCAAATCAATATGATTGCTATTTACAATATAAATACATTAATGTAGCTATATTACGCATCTATAATTGATCGAGTACAAAATTCTGGGGTATTTTTGGTGAAAATAGGGTATCAGGCCTTGGTTCAGGAACCAATCCCCCATTTATAACATTGTTTCTTATGAGAAAATTGGTTCCGAGTTACAACGCTTTGACTTAAGACGCAGTTTTCAGGAACCAATTGTGTTGTAAGTCCGAGGACTGCCTGTATATAATATGTAAGTTCGAGGACTGCCTGTATATAATATTTCACAATTCACATATAACACCAAATATAAACCAAATAACTTACAATCTATACAACTCAATTAACGCATAGGGCTAGCAACTTAACCATAATAGTTCTTTAAACCTTCACAAATAACAATGTCCATTGAGCTATTAAAACACATAAACCATATAAACCCCCTTAAAGAATATCCCTAGCTATATAGCCCTTAACATGCCAGCCTCAAAATAGAGAGTGCACTCAGCACCTTCCCGTGGGGTTTCCCTGAAGCCCCTCCCCTTTAGGGCCCTGGGATGTGGACATGCCCTTCCCACAATGGTGTTACCAAATTTGCCCATTACTTTGGGGTGTGCTCATTTATTAGGGATAGTTTCTAGGGTCTTTGGTGATTCTGTCAATGTGCTGCTTGTGTTACTATACGGAGCTGTATCTCTCCCTTCTGCAAGCCCTCACCCCCAGTGGAGCTATCTTGCAGGACTCAATCTCAATGGGACTGGGTTCCTCCAGTCACCAAATCAGTCATACACACAAACACACACAAATTAACGTGACACGCCTGACCTGGCCGGGCTGATCAGCATGGACAGGCTGACACCCTCATATGCCAAGAATCAGTTAATAAACTGCAGTCAGACACAAGCACACAGGTAAACAGAATCCCTCTGAATCCGGCTGGGTGTCCAGCTGACACCCTCATGGGCCAGCATTCAGTTCATAAGGGCACGTCTGAGTCAAACTGGGTCAATCAGACGGTACAAGCTGATCCCCTTATGTGTTTCAAACTCAGCACGTCCCAATCTTTGGCCTCTTGATGAGCAGACCCCACAATAATTTGGGCTTCACAGGGATCTTTAGCATAGGTAAAAGAAGCATTGCTGCAGAGCACGGGAGGAAAGAGAAGCAGAGAAGGAAAAATATACCCAATTACTACCAGTTTGACTATAAAAGTTATTTATTGCTAAGCATATGAAATATATAATAGTACTAGTAGTAATAGACATGCAAAAGAAAAACAAACACCAACAATGACAATACTACCCTGGTTTCACTAAGTATTTGGGGAAACTTAGCTCAAGCTTAACTGATACAGTTCAGGTTCAGAAGTTTATGCCTAGAAAGAAGACAGAGAACGCTGGGATCTCACCTAGTCCACGGTACTCAGGCTGCAAAGCTGACAGGCACAGTCTGTAGCACAGTCCTTGAAGGGAGAGATGATCTGTTCTTCCAGCGTCCCAAGAACGACAGGGGATGGTGTCAGCACAGGGGTTTTCTTCTTCTCCTTCTTTCCTCCTGCTTCTACTTCTTTTCCTTCCTTTTCCTCTTCTTTCCTCTTTTTCCTCTTGCAGCACACACACTTACAGATTTTTATACCCTCAGTTCAGCTGCTCCGTAGCACCCTCAGTAGTGTAAATCATTGTCTTTTCTATTGACAAGGGGTTATCTGGTTTGGACCATCTCAGGAAACTGATTGATAATCAGGAAACACTTAAGATTAGGGAGTAACCCAAATACTTGGGAGCCAGCTTGAGATTCCTATGGGTGGCAGATATACTGATGGGATATCTCATGGTTTCTTCAGGAACAATAGATAGCTTGCAGCATCAGGATTTTGGATTTTTACTTGTTGTGCACAAGCCTCAGCTTAGCATGACTTTTCCAGATCTTACTATAGTCTTTTAACAGACTTAAAGCAATTATTGGGGTGCTCATAACCTTTTGTGGAGAGGACTCCCACCAGTCGTCTCGGGAAAGATATGACAACACCTGTAATTTGGGCTCCAGCAGGCTGGATGCTGTGATGAACCCTTAACCATTGTTCAAATGTTGCCCATACCCCCTCTGACTCGGTCTCTTGCCTCAGCATTCCCTAACCCGGCAACCGAGTTTTAGTCAATCAAGTTTAAATAGGCCTCCCATAGTGGGACCGGGGAATGTACGGCCCGAGATGCCTATTAAACTTAGAGCTCTGTGTGTGTGTCTGGGGGGGAAAGTCCAGATTAGAACTGGTCTGATAAATGCTGAGCTGGGTGTGTGTGAACATGGGTTGATTAACATTGGAAGCACAGATTCCCCATCATGCAGCGCTCTCCTGCTTCTCTGGTCCCAGAATTCACTGCAGCCTCTGCTTCAGGCTTTCTGTTTTCCATCTCTCATGTAAATGAGACCTAGGGCAGTTGATTCACTCTTCACCCTTATCTGGTGAGGGTCTTAGGTGTGTCTCTCACTGCATCTTAATCAGTTTCATTTAGGTAGAGGAGGGGAGGGAGGGGCGGGGGTGAGTCTTTTGTGAGTCAGACAGACTGCATCCTGTACCAGGGTTCCCCAAGAATACAGAGCTGAGACGTAACAATGGAGGGTGGAGGTGGCAGAGCCTCCTCACCCATGTCAACCTCCCCTGTGGGGCCCACTTCCCCAGTAACTCATGATTCCTCTCTGGAGAAGTCAAGGCTCATCCCCTGGTGGCCAATCCCTCAAGAGCCTCTCCACAGTGGCGCCTTCAGCTCTCCTCGACAGCCTGGCACCCTGCACTGGGCGCTCAGGGCTCTCTCTCTCTCGTGGGAGCTAAGCCCTTGTAGGCTCCAACTCCCCGATCTCACACTGGGGGTTCTCCCCTTTCCCAGGCCCTGCTCTGGGCACCGGGGCATTTTTGGTTAAAAGTGAAGCCGCACTACAGGGCTCTGGTCACTCGGCCTAGGGCCAGAGCTAACGTGAGCAGCTACGAGCTGCTTCCAACGCGGTTCTCCGTGCGCTGGCCTGTGCACTGGGTGAGGCCCTATCAGCCATGAGCTGCTCCCAGGGCCAGCTCTCTGTGTGTTGATCTGCACACCAACTGCCCAGCCTCTAGGTGGGTTCGCAGGCTCAAGCCGCCTTGAGCGGTGGTCACTCAGCCTAGGGCCTAGGGCAATGGTTAATGTGAGCAGCCACGAGCTGCTTCCAACACGGTTCTCCATGCACCGATTTGCACACTGCTGAAACTCAAGCAGGATCCTGAGGATGGCCATCTCTAGAGCTCCTCTTTCCTCGCCATCCCTCATGTCTCTCCAGCCAGAAGGGCAGACTCCCCTTTTATACTCTTCAGGGGCTCCACCCCCAAAGTTCTCTGGACCTGGCTGGTGCAGTTCCTATTCAGGTCCAACTGCTCCTTGCCCCCTCCCTTTGGAAAAGGGTGGGGCATTGCTTCCCTTGTGTTGCCTCTGGATTGGTGGGCGGGCTCCACCAATCAAACAGCAGACCCTCAATCCTGGGACTGAACTCTAGCTCCAAAAAGGTAAGCCTGCTACACAAATAAAGAATATTTGGATGGAATAATGTCACTTTTAGCATTTCTTGTCCTTTTTGCCCCCTATGAGTAGGCCATGATTCTTTTTCCTCACAAAATTAACCATGACAAGTCAGTAGCCTAAATAATAGGCTACTCAGTCAGTCTCACCTCCATCCTTGGCAAAA
>NW_005843123.1:345476-346267 GCF_000455745.1 Alligator sinensis | reverse complement strand
GGTCCCCCGCAAACGAGGCCCTGTTTTTTTGTTTTTTACCCCCGTTTTATGGTTCCTACCCCGGTGTCGCTCTTAAATTGGTCCCCACGGAAATTAGGCCTAGTTTTTTTAGTTCCTACTCCCTTTTTTTCGTTCCTAGCCCCGGTGAGGCGCTTAAATTTGTCCCCCCCGGAAACGAGGCCCCGTTTTTTTGGTTCCTACCCCCGTGTTTTGGTTCCTAGCCCCGGTGTCGCACTTAAATGGGACCCCCCCGGAAACGAGGCCACGTTTTTTTGGTTCCTACCCTCGTTTTTTGGTTCCTAGCCCCGGTGTCGCGCTTAAATCAGTCCCCCCGGAAACGAGGCCCCGTTTTATTGGTTCCTACCCCCATTTTTTGGTTCGCACACCCGGTGTCGCGCTTAAATGGGTCCCCCGCAAAGGAGGCCCTTTTTTTTGGTTCCTACCCCCGTTTTTTGGTTCCTAGCCCCGGTGTCGCGCTTTAATGGGTGCCTCCGGAAACAAGGCCCTGTTTTTTTGGTTCCTACCCCCGTGTTTTCATTCCTAGCCCCTGGGTCGCGCTTAAATGATACCCCCTGGAAACGAGGCCCCTTTTTTTGGTTTCTACCCCCGTTTTTTGGTTCCTAGCCCCGGTGTCGCGTTTAAATGGGTTCCCCCGGAAACGAGTCCCCGATTTTTTGGTTCGTACCCCCGGGTTTGTTCCAAGCCCCGCTGTCACGCTTAAATATGTGCCCCCGGAAACGAGGCCCCGTTTTTTGGGTTCCTACCCCCGTTTTTTGGTTCCTAGCCCCGGT
>NW_005843123.1:341900-343475 GCF_000455745.1 Alligator sinensis | reverse complement strand
AAATGTTTTCCCCCGCAAACGAGGTCCCATTTTTTTGGTTCTCACCCCCGTTTTTTGGTTCCTATCCCCGGTGTCGCGCTTAAATGGGTACCCCCGGAAACGAGGCCCTGTTTTTTGTTTCCAACCCCCGTTTTTTGTTTCCTAGCCCCAGAGTCGTGCTTAAATGTTTTCCCCCGCAAACGAGGTCCCATTTTTTTGGTTCTCACCCCCGTTTTTTGGTTCCTATCCCCGGTGTCGCGCTTAAATGGGTACCCCCGGAAACGAGGCCCTGTTTTTTGTTTCCAACCCCCGTTTTTTGTTTCCTAGCCCCAGAGTCGTGCTTAAATGTTTTCCCCCGCAAACGAGGTCCCATTTTTTTGGTTCCTACCCCTGTTTTTTGGTTCCTACCCCCAGGGTCATGCTTAAATGGGTTTCCCCCGCAAACGAGGTCCTGTTTTTTTGGTTCTTACCCCCGTTTTTTGGTTCCTTCCCCCGGTGTCGTGCTTTAAATGGGTTCCCCTCGGAAACAAGGCCCCTTTTTTTTTGGTTCATTCCCCAGTTTTTGTTTCCTACCCCCGGTGTCGCGCTTAAATGGGTCCCCCTGGAAATGATGCCCGATTTTTTGGTTCTTACCCCTGTTTTTTGGTTCGTACCCCCGGTGTCGCGCGTAAATGGGTCCCCCCAGAAAGGCGGCCCCGTTTTTTTGGTTCCTACCCCCGTTTTTTGTTTCCTACCCCCGGAGTCGTGCTGAAATGTTTTCCCCCGCAAACGAGGTCCCATTTTTTTGGTTCTCACCCCCGTTTTTTGGTTCCTATCCCCGGTGTCGCGCTTAAATGGGTACCCCCGGAAACGAGGCCCTGTTTTTTGTTTCCAACCCCCGTTTTTTGTTTCCTAGCCCCAGAGTCGTGCTTAAATGTTTTCCCCCGCAAACGAGGTCCCATTTTTTTGGTTCCTACCCCTGTTTTTTGGTTCCTACCCCCAGGGTCATGCTTAAATGGGTTTCCCCCGCAAACGAGGTCCTGTTTTTTTGGTTCTTACCCCCGTTTTTTGGTTCCTTCCCCCGGTGTCGTGCTTTAAATGGGTTCCCCTCGGAAACAAGGCCCCTTTTTTTTTGGTTCATTCCCCAGTTTTTGTTTCCTACCCCCGGTGTCGCGCTTAAATGGGTCCCCCTGGAAATGATGCCCGATTTTTTGGTTCTTACCCCTGTTTTTTGGTTCGTACCCCCGGTGTCGCGCGTAAATGGGTCCCCCCAGAAAGGCGGCCCCGTTTTTTTGGTTCCTACCCCCGTTTTTTGGTGCCTACCTCCGGTCTCGCGTTTAAATGGGTGCCCCCGGAAACGCCCCTTTTTTTTGGTTCCTACCCCCGTTTTTTGGTTCCTACCCCCCGGTGTCACGCTTAAATGGGTCCCCCCAGAAACGAGGCCCCGGTTTTGTGGTTCCTACCCCAGTTTTTTGGTTCCTACCCCCCCGGTGTCTCGCTTAAATGGGTCCCCCCGGAAAAGGGGCCCGGTTTTTTTGGTTCCTACCCCCGTTATTTGGTTCCTACCCCCGGTGTGGCGCTTAAATGGGTCCCCCTGAAAACTAGGCCCCGGGTTTT